>NC_072735.1:117516865-117816865 GCF_026930045.1 Uloborus diversus
GGGATTGCTACGAGTTTTTTTTTTTTTTTTTATCGAATAAACGTTCAAATTTTGGTTTTTTTTTTTTTTTTTTTTTTTTTTTTTTTTTTTTTTTTTTTTTTTTTGCAATTTAAACAGTCATACGTAAGTTCGAATAATACTCGACGAGGACCAAATAAAGAGGAACAAAAAAAAATTTTTTTTTTTGACAAATTGACCCATAGTTACTGGGGGCAAATTTTTTTTTTTTGGCAATCAAAATAATGAAACTAATACCCTGTAAAATCCCCCCCCCCACGAAAGTGATCATTTTTTAAAAAGTTTTATAATTAACACTTTACCCCTGGGGGCCACCACGTTCGCCCCAACATAGCTGGGGGAGAAATTCGCTACGTGTTTTTTCTTATTAATTTAATGTTATTATATAATTTTTAGCCATTTAACTCATCACTTTAATATTTTTCTTTTTTCTTTTTTTTTTTTTTTTTTTTTGACCTTTCATCCACCCACGCAGCCGTATGACCCAAAATTAGTGGGGGGATTCGAGCCAAAGTTTTTAATTGCATTTTTTTTATTATTTTAACCGGCCACAAGCCATAAAAGAGATAAATCGCGTTTTGGGGGCTCAGCTCTTGGTCTATTACTAAAGAAACATTTTTCATATGCTGAAAAGAGTTAAGAACGTTGAATGTGAAAAAATAAGAAAGGACAGACGAGATAAATGTCCGAATGGAGCAACCAATTTTAAACTAATTTAAAATGAAATTCTAGATGGAAACGTTGTGTTAAGATTTGGACAGCAGCCAAAAAAAAAAATCTTTTTTTAAAACAATTTTTATTATTTTATTTGCTCACCCATATGCAAAATGGCAACAGGAAAGAAATAAAAATTCCTGAATAACGTTATGTTAATTAACATTTTAATTAATATCTCCGCTAATTAAAGTCGTACAATTATGAGATTGGTCCTATTGTTTTTTCTTTGGAAAATTTCGAATTGATCGGTATCTCGTTTTGACTCCCGATTCGCAGTGGTTCTCGAGAAGATCGATCTTCAGACAGAGACAGACAGACGGACGCGAACAGATTTTAATATTATAGTGGATTTTTCTTTAGTGTACTGTTTAATGATGGGATATTCAAAAGGTTTTACGACAAAAATTTCCATTAGAATACGAATTTTGAAACAAGTTTTCTTTTTCACATATGTTTTATACTTTATTTCAATAAAGAGGGGGAAAGGGGGCTCATTCTCGCTTTTTCAGTCAAGAATGAATCAGGTTTTAAATTCTTCCACGTTTTCCTAACTGTCTAATTTATTTCAACTATAGCATGCAAGTACATCCATTTAATTATTTCTTTAAGTTTTCAGCTTTTGATTGTTGTGTATATATTTGAGTTTGCAGATTTTCTAAAGTGCTAAAATAAATAAAAATAAAATTCGATGAATGTTTTACAAAAAAAAAAAAAAATCAGTTTGGTAGCTTTCCTAAAGCAATCGGAAATAAATCTGTGTGTTATGGCCGTCAATTGATTGTTTGATAATGTGTCACTACCATTTAAAACAGCAATGTTGCAATATTTTGGACTTATTAATACTGAGCTTTAAAACGTACGACTTTTTAAAAGGTTTCCCATTTTCCATTAGATCCGTACGACATGAGTGGTCGATTTCTCCTCCATAAATGAAAATAATTTGCAAGAAAAAACTAAATTTTGAACAAATGAAATCATATTTTTGAGCAATCACGAATTGCTTATTGTTTTCACTCGATCGTTGAATGACGTCCGCGTCCTTTGATTTTTGCTCCCGGGTCCTCTGCGAGCACCACTTTCTCCAGGTGTTGCTCCTCTAGTCCTGGGCCTCCACCAACAGCACTATCCACCTGAATCCGCTCCTTCTGGGCGGTTGCGTTCATGTCCTACACACAAGCACGCCTGCACGCATATCTACGCCACATTTCTACATACACACACGGCTACACACGCGCTATACACACATGCCTACGCGCACACACACAGATCTACACGCACACACTCGTGATTGCGAAAACGGAATTTGAATTCAAGATGTCAAAAATTCAAATTTACTTCTTATTTTTTCATTTGTTTCAATTGTTGTCAAAATACAGAAGTGATGACCCCTGTCGCCCCAGGGGGACGACGCTCTCCCGTTTCCCTCAAAATTTCACTAACGCAATCTGTGCAATTACCTCCTTCCCCTTGTGGGCACTCTTATTAGCAGACCCACGCCATCCCCATGTGCACGGTCGTGCAGAGCATGACGGCGCCAGAGTCAAAAAGGCGCCGAGCTCTGCCGATCAAAAATGTTTCAAATATGGGAATAAATCTCCAACCGAAAAAATAAAATTAAACTTTTAATTTTTGAATGGTGGCGGTGAAATTATACTGCTCATTGAAGCAAGCAATCTGCCATTCTGCCTATCTTAAAGGAAAAATTATTGCCTTGTTGTGTCAAAACATGATATTCCGAAGCGCATTACACTGAAAACACTTTACGTTAACTAATGCGTAAATTAGCATTTTTCTTCCTAATGTGCAACCGCGAATGCTTGTTCTGTAATGGCTCTGGTGAGCATTCGAGGCGGCTCAACGCAACAAATTTGCTATTAACCATTTTGGCTACTAAACTCGAAAAAAATTTTAAGAGATATGAAGTAAACATGTATGTATTCAAATTAAATATTTGCTATGTTCCGAATTTTGGGTACATACGGATTTTCAGAGGAAAATTTTTCATTCGTTTATTATGTCTTAAATGTATTCTTCAAACTAGATTAATTTTTTAAATAAAAAAATGTAGAGAGTACCACCACCATCTTGAGCTACATTTGGTATGTAATTAATAGTTCATTTTTTACTTTAACGGTTTAAGATGTATAATAAGTCCGTAGCGTCAATAAAGGGTAGATATGCGCCTCGCACTGAAACCGAAGAGGATAATCGAAAGTAATTTAAATGCACATGAAAAATTTTCCTGGGTAGCATTAGTCAATCAATGAAGATTTTAACTTCCTGTATTTTCCTCGTGAAATGTTTTATAATAAATTGAGAAATCTAGAACATTTCATTTTTAGTATTAAGATCTTTACACTTCAGCTTATAAAATGTCGGGGGAAAATCTTAGTTATTTTTAAAATAAATTTTTCAATTAAAAATTTTCATGTTGCAGATCATTTGTCAGCTATAATTTACGCTCCAACCACATTCCTCTTTCATTTATTTCCCTCTTTTTTTTACTCTTTTTATTCCGTATCGAGAGGAAAATATTTTCAAAATGCCAAGCCCTGGAACCCCCCCCCCCCTCCCCCCCCCCAAAAAAAATCATTACAGATCGTTCTCAATTTGAGGATAGCCACCTAACACTCGTGCTCTAACAACATTGAAGATAGTCTCTTGGAGCTTCTATTTCGAAAAATTGCCGTGACCCTATGGTTACTACAAAATTGTCAACAATTGCATTTTTAAGTCTTTTAATTTCAAAATTTGGAAGCCCAGTGGTAGCGTCTCGCGCTTCCACGCAGCAGGCCTTGATTTTGTTCTCGGGTTGGGCAAGTCGACTCAGCCGTTCATCCCTTCAGTGGGTTGGAAAATGAGTACCTAGCGCGTTTGGGAATTAAATCCTGGGGGTTCTGCTTTCGGCTGACCATTTAACCGAAACAAATTCTTGCACCCCAGAGCCCTTGGTCAGAAAAACTGAGATGGGCACAGTAGGCCTTGGCCCTCATGGGCTGTCGCGCTTCACTGTTTTTTTTTTTTTTTCTTTTTTTTTTTTCAAAAAATGTTCAGGGTTACAAAAAATGTTATGAACGTCTAAAACCTTCGTTTTGAGGACTTAAATTTCGAAACATTGGGAGGGACGCTTAATCGATCAGAAACTCTCTAAGTCCTATTACTTTCTCTAACGGCAACAAGTATGGTCAATAATAGTGTTTTTAAGGCATCAATTTCGGAAAATATTGGAAATATTCCAGGAACTCTTTCTTCCCCCTGCATCTCCATAGATCGTATAAAATTGCGTGTTTAGGCTGATGAAGAATTGAAGCTTAATTAATAAGGAAAACAAAAACCATTAAGTGTCCCACCCCCCTTTCCTAAAACTAAATTCTGGTTTCGTCACTGATTCGTAACCCTTAGCCGATAATGTTAATCAGTTTATTTAGTATAAGATGTCTTCAGCATGTAATAGTCGCACATAAGTATAAATTTGCTTTCAGTGCTATTTAAAAAATAATAAAACTTATGTTTCAATCAATGTACACCTAGGAACATTGAAAATAGCGCCCCAAGAAAGAAGGTAGGTACAATCGCGAAATTTTGCATATAAGAGTGACATCTGGTATGCAAATGATCAAAGTTTGGTGTCAATGCGCATGACCGTTTACCTTACAGTATCGGCGAAATCGGGGAAAAAAGTGCTATAAAAACCAGTGCATAATTTAAGATTTATAAATGTTATGATTACATCCAGTTTGTTGGAGAGCCTTAATGAGTAAAGGATGCCAGGTAGATGAGTTAGAAAACGTTTCTTACAGTTAAACGAGCTTGAGAAAGGTTTGATCATCGGTATGAAAATTGCAGGCTGCTCGACGAGCCGTGTTGCTGCTCATGTGGATCGCTTGGAGTGTTCCGTTAGAAACTGTTGTAGGCAGTGCACACGACATACAAACGTGCAAGAAAACGTGCAAAAATCGGGTCTGGAGTGACCAGGAAGACGACGAGGAGAGAGGATCGAAAGATAGTGCGGCAAGAGCTTGTGGATCCCACAGCAGTTATCCCCCGAACAAATTCCAGATGTCTTGCGGCAGTGAATCTGCGGTCCAAGCGTCCTTTTCGTGTACTCTTTTTAACACCAAAACATAGACAACTCCGTCTACAATGGTGCGAAGCCAGAGCGATGTGGGATGTCACAGACTGGCTAAAGGTGGTGTTCAGTGATGAATCCCGGTTCGCTTTAGGGTCAGATGATAATCGCGTACGGGTGTAGACGCTCCCTAGAGAAAGGTACCATTCAACCCATTCTATCGCACGACACATTGCCCGAACAGCGAGCATAATGGTCTGGGGGCCATATCCTATGATAGCCGGTCCACTCTAGCTGTGGTACGTGGAACCTTAACGGGCCAACGTTATTTTAATGACATTCTGCAGCCACATGTAGGACCATTCATAAGTGGTCTCCCAAGGGCCATTCTCCAGCAAGATAATGCTCGCCCGCATACAGCTAGAGTTGCTCAAGAGTTCTTACGTCCTTTTGAGACTCTGCCATGGCCATCTGCTCCCCCGACTTGTTCTGTATAGAGCATGTATGGGGATCAGCCGAAACGCCAGATGCCACCGTGCTTCTCTGTGCAAGATTTGGATGTGGCTGTTCAAAATTTGGGGGTTCATCTGCCTCAGGACAACATCAGACATTTAATTAGCTCAATGGGGTTCAACGCGCTGTTGAAGAAGTACTGTATTTATCTCATTTCTTAGCCTGTATTTGTTTAATTGCCTGGATTTTCGGATCAAGTGTAAATCTCACCTGTATTATCCACTATAATATTAAAATCTGTTCGCATCCGTCTGTCTGTCTGTCTGTCTGTCTGAAGATCGATCTTCTCGAGAACCACTGCGAATCGGCAGTTAAACGAGATACCGATCAATTCGAAATTTTCCAAAGAAAACAATAGGACCAATCTCATAATTGTACGACTTTAATTAGCGAAGATATTAATTAAAACGTTAATTAACATAACGCTATTCAGGAATTTTTATTTCTTTCCTGTTGCCATTTTGCATATGGGTGAGCAAATAAAATTCTAATAATTGTGTCAAAAGAGATTTTTTTGGCTGCTGTCCAAATCTTAAAACAACGTTTCCATCTAGAATTTCATTTTTAATTAGTTTAAAATTGGTTGCTCTATTCGGATATTTATCGTCTGTCCTTTCTTATTTTTTCACATTCAACGTTCTTAACTCTTTTCAGTATATGAAAAATGTTTCTTTAGTAATGTTTATTGATTGAAGTGTAAGTTTATCATTCACCGGCCTCATATTTGGGTACATTTAGGATGTGCGACTAATTATGTTTATTTTGTTGGACTTTTTTCCGTCACATGGGTGAGTTTTCGAATTGTAATAAATCTCTTTTTCCTTCCTGTTTCGATTTTTGCAATACAGTTTGTATCGTTAAAAGAACACGTTAAATTAAGATTGTTTGGATTTCTTTAAGTGAAACAGAGTTGAACAAAAAAGATTGCTTTTAAGGATTTTAACTAAAGCTTAATTGGAATCTGATGGCTTGATATTAAATTAATGCTTATTGGTATTTAATAAATCTTGGTGCTTTAGTTTCACGTAATCAACAAAAAAGTGTGTGTCATTTTATGTAAAAAGCTGATTGTAATTGTACATAAATATTTCAGATATATTCTATCAGATTTAATTCAGTTTAAAGTGAGCACAGATTTTAGTTGAGAATGCATATATTTTCATCTTTTGTGCTAATTGAAAATACTCATAACTTGTATTATTGATAAATATGATTAACGTTAAAGAGGTTTTTGCCAAAAATATGCTCTACTGGTGTTTTGCAAACCTTGCATTACGCATATTTATTAACTCCTCAGCGATTTAGAAACTGATGTCAGAGTAATACAAAAAAATCAATTGGACATCTCTTTCATTTTTTAAGTAGCCCGTGCAACGCCGGGCACGCAGCTAGTTCTGTATATAAATTTCACTTCATTCCTTCCTTCTTGGGGCGCTACTTTCAATGTTCCTAACTGTATTTAAGTGTAGATACTAACAAAGCACAAAATGTTTACACATTTTTTTTATATATAAATTAAATGCATAAGGTATTTTTTCCCACATTATATTTGTCTACAAAACCTCACTCTAGGTGTTAACCATGTTTCCCCCGAATACCAATGCATGAAGGCGCTCAATAGACATTTGCATGACGGCGCCGATCAGGCTTGGCGCGGCTCTGCTTATTAGAAGTTTTTTTTTTTTTTTTTTTAATGAAAAGTTTGGTAGTAGGGGAATGTGGGCCAGAGTGAAATGGTTAAGATGACTGAGTTATAATAAAACTTGCGTTGAAGCAGTATTTTTTATTTTTGGCAGTAAATTTGTGTCTTGAAAAAAAAAAAGTGGAAAATTTTCACTTTTTTTTTTTCTCATGGGGCAAAGTGAAAAATAAGATATTTTTCTAATGAAATATTTTTTCTTTTATTATAAAACATATTTTTGATCACAAGAATTAGTAAATAAAAGGTTGAATGAATAACTTAAGATAATGAGACAAAAAAAAAACGAATAATGAAATGAATAAATCAATTGATATGTGAAGAAAAATGAGCGAGTAAAAGAATGAATGAATAAGAAAATAAGTGAACGAATGAATAAATAAGTGAATTACTAAATGAAGGAATGTAAATTAATTAATTAATGAAAATGTAAGTGATTTGGATTATATTACTGAGTGAGTAAATGAAACAAACTATTTCCCTTTGCCTCGTATGTACTTGACTAATTGCACAATTTATTTAAAATACAAATAAGACCATATTAACTAAATTTTTGCTGCATTGATTATTAGGAGGTCTCAATTAATATTTCAAATGATAATAACAAGAACGTTATCATTTTATAGTAACAAAAATAATTTTTTACTTACAACAAAATATTACAATATGCGTACCAATTTTTTAAAATTGCCTGCATTACCAAATGCTTTAATCTTTGGCAGTATTTTTTTCCTGACTGGAATAGACTGCATTTGGTACTCTATAGTTAAAATAATACCAGATAGGTGGAGCTAAAAGTAGAGTAAATATTTCGCCATTTCACTTTGCCCCGCTGTTTTACTTTACCCCATGTTCCTCTACAATAAAACTAACTGGAACTCCAACTATCCGAATCAATTGGGACCGAACCCTATTTGAATAATTGGATATTTCCCTAAAAAAGGCCTTAAAAATCTTGCATGTATGTTGGAAATAGGAGAAAAAAACTTTCGAAATCGCAACTAAATGAAAATACGATTCGCCTGGCGACAGACGGCAGCCAATAGTAAGGCTGCACTGTGAGGTGGTGACTTATCATCTCAATAGTATTCGTGATGGGCTTTGTAGAAGGTGCATTGACAGAATCATTATTTTGCAAATCGCAATGTGATTCCGGTTCTCCCCCTCCCTCAAATTTCAAGAGCAATTCAGATAATCAACGACTCGGATAGTTCGAGTTCGGATAATTGCAGTTCGATTATAATGTAGAGGGATAGATAATAAATTTATACTATTTTATCAAATGCTCTAGTGGCCGGTGTTTATTCCCCTAAAAACTCATTTGTCTTTTTTTGGACTTCCTGTCTGGTAGTATCCTGCCCATATTTTCGCTTTAGGGCTGTCCACAAATGATGTCGCACTTTGAGGGGGAAGGTAGTTCGTGAGTTCTAATTTGGACCTTTGAGGGGTAAGGTTTGTAACGAGAGGGGGAGGGTGTGACAAGAAGTGTCACATCCCGCATTTTTTTAATACGGATATCCTTATAAATAGCACATGTGACAGAGAGGGAAGGGGGTAAGATGAAGTGTGACACTTTGGGACAGGGAGGGGGAATGTTTTTAAAAGGTATGACATCATCAGACAGCCCCTATGCCGGAATGTTTTTCTGCTTGAATCTGAAAGAAAAGCACATGGGATGGGGGGGATGCATTTGTGAGACGTCGAGTTTTCTTCAATCGGCTCCGTGTGTGTGTCTGTGTGTGCGGCTCGTCGCAAAAGACGCATAGTTAGTGAGTTGTGGCGTGCCAACTGCCTTTCTATTCTGGTGTCTTAGAACGAGGGAACGCGGCTTTTGTTTCCGGGACAACACACTCGCTTTTTTCTCTCTCTCTCTTTCTCTCTCCCCTCCTTCGCGGCATTGTGCGTGGAACTCGCGGTCGACCCGCATCGATCCGTAATAACTGTCGAGGATTTCACCTCCACATTCGATGTCCACGCGATGTCTGGGATGGATCCACCCCCGCTCGCCACTTCTTCAGGTGAGTCGAATGATATCCGATCGTGTGTGGGCCGACCTCTGTTTGTTCCGAAGTGTTTTGACTTTGAGAATTTATCGCTGAATTATCAGCTTTTGAGGACGAATCACGAGTCAAGCAGGGTACGTGTTCCGTCTCCTAAATAATTGATACATAATTTTGGCACGCGGTATGGTTTATTGACATTGTGTCGTGTGTTTACTAGTGAAACGATTTGGATGAAAATTTCGGCACATAAAGTTTTTTTCAAAAATGACAATTTTTAGTAAATCTGACGTTGGATAAGGGCAAAAGATTTATTTCTCCATTAATAGGTAGGGTGACCAGACGTCTGGACAGTCCGGGGTTCAACCTTCGATCAGGATTATAAGCATGGGCGCCCATATGCAAAATTTTAAGGGGGGGGGGAATCTCAGAAATTTTCCCCATTTTTTAGCAGAACATTTTCCCTATGGAAACCGATTTCAGTACATATTAGAGATATTGAAATTTGACATTTTTAATAACTTATTCATTAATGGTTGGAAAAGAATTTTTTTTACATTTTTGCAAAGAAAAAAGTATTAAAAGCAAGGAAGTTCTCATTTCTAAGGGGGGCTTGAGCCCCCCACTGCCCGCCCTCCTTTATGGGGGCCCTTGATTGGAAGATGATATTCTATAATCGTTTACGACCTCTTGATAACTACTGTAATATTTTTTTTCGTTTTGAATTCTAGTCTTTTTGATGATTTATACTAGTTCGCAACGTTCATATAGTAACTAAATGATCATAAATTAAGAGAAAACTACGTTGTGAAGCACATATTTCGAAGTTATAAAGAACCTATTTTCAAAGAGAAAAATTGTTCCTGAGATTTGTTTTGGTATCAAGGTGCAACGGTTTACTTCTTAAATAGTCATATTTAAGCACAAAAAGATGTTGATCGATCATCATTTTTACATTCAATTGCAAAAGTTAATAAACTGTGCACAAATCTCTTTTCAGACTCCCCCCCCCCCCGAAACTCGTTTTCTGTGAACTTTTAATTATTTTGTAAAATGTGCTTCATTTTAAGTTGTTTGTTTTTTCGGGGGGAAATGGTGAATTACTCACTTATTGTTATTTTACCTCATAAACTTAAGATTTTGAATCAATTTGCAGCAGGTTAGGACAATGAACCGTTTTATCAAAATGTTTTGTCTACAAAATTGAACTTATCTGACATAAGAAAACTGAAGTCTTTGAAATCGACATTTATGATTTTAAATGAAAATTAATACATAATTATACTGGAAAAGGATATTGAAGAATATTTTTGGGGAAATGGATATACTGTTGGTGCCTGAGTAGATCTGTAGCAGTAAACTAACACTATGTCACTTTCAGGTTCTGTAACTTTAACAAAATATTATTGGGCAAAAAAAATTTCTAAATCTTCTCCTTGACAACTGTCTGGACAGGACATTTCATCTCATTTTTACTAAAGCAATTGTGGAAAATTTTGATAAAGTTGCGGGGGGGAAAACAAGCCAAAAGAAAGCATATATTTTAGAATGTGAGAATCCACATGAGAAGATTAGGGAATCCCGGCCATTCATTGTTGTATACCTGGTAACGAAGCGTGCCGGCCAATTAACCAATCAAGGCTGTTAACTTATGCACACCCTCTTTGCTCTGCCTTTCAGCCAAATTTCTTCTATCATTGTTAAGACTTATGCTTCCAAGTACTTTGACAAAAAAAAAAAAAAAAAAAAAAAACGGAGCAGGACTTGAATGCTGTAGGAGAGGTGTGGTCCAGCCTTATCCACAACCCTATTACAATGGATCTTCCTCGGCAGTTTTGTTTTTTTTTTTTTCTACTAATTTCAGAATAACTAGTGGACATGACTACCTCCAGAACCACCTCCCCCCCCACCCCAAAGCTTCACTGACGTACCTGACTGCTCCCCGTGTTCTTCTGGAGGAACAATGAACTTTTCACACCTGACAATTTGTGCCTTTAGGCCAACACTTTTTTCATCTTAAGATATTTTGACCACTATTTTTCAAAGGCTACTTTTGTATTGGATTGCAAGAAAGGAAGATGGTCTATGATTGTTCTATGATTCCCTGATGTAAAAAAATTGATGTTTTGCTCTTATTTCAGTACAAGGTGATCCAAGGGTCACACGATCTATTGTATAATATTTTATTTAAAAGCTATTAGGAAACTTCAAAAATTTTATCGTGTTTTGGCTCTGTTTTAAAAGGAAATAATTTGGCTGGTACACAACACTATATTGTTTGAAATGACACTCCATTTTTTTATTTTCATTTTTCGTAAGCACAAAAACACATTCAGTAGTTTTTAGTTAGAAGTGTGATCAAAAATATTTTCATTATTGATCAGTATTTTTCATCTCAATCATTTGAGGCCATTGTTGAAACATTTAATAATAAATTTCCGAATGTTTCTGCACCCAATAAAGACCCATTATTCTTTCCATTAATGTCTCGTTTTCGGAAAACTGAAAATGTTGGAGACCGAAGGAAAAGTTGGCGCACACCTTTAGTGGCTCAGCACGATGCAGACAATCGATGTGTAATATTTTAACTCGATGATATCGACAATATGAAAAGCAAAATGTTGAATGAATATCTGGTCAAGGAGTCAGAAATCTGGCAACACAGATGGATTTATTATGTGGACTCTTTTTATGATTTGGGTCATCGCTGGGCTTTGAAGCAATTGAAATTTCACGTTTATCATGTGCGTGTCATTCAAGAATTAAAATATCCTGATCAAATTGAATGATTAAGTTATTGTGGATGGCCAAAGTCATTCATTGATGAAAATGGCATTGAAAAACTTGATTCTGTGTTTTTTAGAGGAAAACTAAAATTTAATTGGTCTAGATCAGCGGTTCCCAACCGGTAGTTCGTGAACCCCTGGGTGTTCGCGAGAGGTTTGTAGGGGGTTCGCGGAAAAAATATTGTAATAGCGGAGTTTTGACATGCCTGTTTCTGATGAAGTCTCATGTTCAAGCGGTTTCAAGCAAATTTTGCTCTTTTTTATTGATTTAACTCTCGCACATTCGATACTCTTAGTATGAAAATATTTGCATACTTGCTGACATATATTACATTTAAAGAATTTAGTCTGTCATTGCAAAGCACCGATTTTAGCGCTTTCATTGAGAATGATAGCCCTGAAGCCTGAAAAAGCTCTACTTACGAATACAATGTCCTCAAACGAAAGAGTTTGAAAACGTTCGTTTCCTCAGAAGCTTTTGACCAACAAGATTGATTAAACTTGATGAAAACATTACGTGGAGCATATGCGAGCGTCTCAAATATTTTGATGTTTAGTTTCTTTACCATTTGAGTCCGACGAAGAGATGTCGCTCTTCTCTTGTGTTGAGTGAAAAATGCATAAAAATGAGATGACGCTGTTTTTTGTTGCTATAATTTTCACGCTACGTAGACTACAATTTATTTCGAACTTTATTGCCGAAAAAGAGAAAGAATGGCTAGCAACTTAAAAATACCGCAGGAAGAATGACAAATTAATTACTTTAGAATATTTTCGTGGGTGAAAGTTTGGCTGTGTGAGGTTTATGCATTAAAAAAAAAAAAAAAAAAAAAAAACAGAATTTAACCATGCCATTTAATTTGCGCTATATGTAAATAAGGAATTTATGAAATTTGTGTAGAAAATTTCTCTTGTAGTAAGTGAGCTTAAAAATACACTGCTCAGAACAATTAAAGGATATTGAGGTTTTGTGTTGATCTTGAACCTGGAGAACTTTTTGGATGATTGATACATTATCGACAGACGAAGTAAACTATGTGATACAAAAATTATATTTGTAAGGCAGAAAAAAAAACTTTTTTTTTTTACTTTTGCGTGCAAAAGGGAAAAAACGCACTTTGTGCATATGAGAAAAGCGAGTAAAAATTGGGGTTTCCTTAAAAGAAAATCGCTTCTAGTTCTGAATATGGTAACCCCGGACGGTCAGCAATATGAAACACCTCTGAGGCATGGAATCAATGAGGCTATTAATGAGCGGCTGGGTTATTCTGCCCCATTCCTCCGGAAGAGCTCTTTCCAGTACTTGGAGAGTTTGTGGAAGTGGTAGGCGTCTAGAAACTCGTTGCTTAGAATGTCCCAAACATGCTCTATTGGATTCATATCTGGAGAACACAATGGCCATTCCATTCGTATGATTCCTTCCTCCAAAAGAAAATCTTTCATCAAGTTAGAGTGATGTGGTCCTGCAATTGTCCTCCATTAACATGAATTCACCTCCAATTGCTGCAGGGTAAGGGACTACAATAGGTCTGAGGATCTCATCCCTACTTTGACGACGGGGCACAGTTCCATTCGGAACGACATGCAGATCGGTGCGCCCATCAATAGGGATGCCAGCATGCACCATCGCACCACCACCACCAAATCTGACACTTTCGGTAACGAACGCTGGATTGTTTCTAGTGCCACGCTCCCTCCTGATGAAAATACAACATTATCAGGATAAAGACAAGAACGGGACTCGTCAGAGAAAAGAATATTGCTCCATTCCTATCTTCTCCAATTCACATGCTCTGTTACCTCTCCCTGTAGCGCAACGGTGCCTCACAGCTAATGTGACACACACCATTGTCGACGAGCATACAGACTTACAGCGTAAAGGCGATTTCGGACAGTTTGTGTCAAAATTGTGGTGCCAGTATCCGAGCGAAGGTGTCGTTGTAGTGGAGTGGCATTCATACTTCGGTGCCTCCAAGCCGTTAAAGCTAAGTAACGGTCTTCATTGAGTGTTGTTGACTGTCAGCGACGTTGCCCTGATCTTCGGCTAGCATTTCCAGTCTCTAAAAAAGTTTCCATGTCCTAGAAGTCACACTTTGCAAAACTCCAATAGTTTCTACTGCTTTGGCTTGTGTTTGGCTCCCTTCTAGCCTGTCAACCAACTTTAGAAGTTTTTGATTCCGTTAAATGAGTTCGTTGAGGCATCGTATTCATCGAAACAACGCGCTTACTGAATGTCGATCATTCTTTTCTGCTTTGTCTTACGATAAGTAAAGAGCGAAATCTTTCGCCGCCACTAAAACGTAATCTTGGACGTCACACTCAAAATTTTGCATACTGTGATGTTTGAAATTAAGAAAAATGTGCATTTGTAACTCCCTTCTTCGATTCTATGCAAAAAAATATTTGCTAATACTTTTTTTTTTTTTTTTTGTTCAAAGACTTACACTGCTTAAAACAATTAAAGGATATTGTATTTGTTTTGTTAAAAATTACCTTTTGTGTAAAAATTAGAGTAAATGCGTACATTGAAAAATAGACGCGTCTATTATTTTTCAATATACGCATTTTACTCCGCACTTATAGCATAAATACAAGGATAGTCTTCTGCAAACAAACGATTAATGTACGGAGTATATCTTTATCAAACAGCTAGGTTCGTAGTCCTTTTCTAGAAGACTTAAACCTAGAGATCTTTGTCATTTTACTGGAAGGAAAAAAGTTCATTTAGTTAATCTGAGACAGATTCTTCTGATTTAGCGATAGAGATAATTATTGTACTCTTGTGTGAGAAAAATTTCAGCCGAACTTTGAGCCTCTTTGTTCCACTAATACCCCATTTTCAAAACAATTTCAAAGTTGATTGAAGCTCAGCACAGAATAATTATATATTGGTGAATTTGTTCTGTATTCATTTTTGAGCCATTATTTTAGTTCGAAGCAAAATTTGTAATTCTATATTTTGAAACTATGCTTTCGTTCTTGTCATAAACAATGGAGCAGCATCAAACTAAAAAAAAAAAAAAAAATCTCCCAAATTTTATTTTCTGTGTGTGTGTGTGTACGCGTTTTTTTTTTTTTTTTTTTTTTTTTTTTTTTAATATAATTATTCAAGGGGTTCGCCAACTTCTTCCGGAGTTTGGAAGGGGTTCGCAAGGGGGAAAAGGTTGGGAACCGCTGGTCTAGATCTTGAAAAAATTTTAAATGCAAAAGTTTTAACACTAGAATTACGTTGATCTTGGTATACCTACCGTATTAACCCGCATTATCCGGCTTGCCGGAAAAAGCGAGGTTGACCAGCATGCCGGAAAATTCGAATTCACTGCATGCCGGATAATTCGAGGTTTATTTTTCAACAAAACGAAAGTAAATTTTCCCATTCAGTTCCAATCAGAAAGCAAACCACTGTATGGAAAAAAAAAAAATAAATCCCGAAAGTAAAACCTTCTTTCGAAAGAATTGTGTATGGCATATAATACGTGCTTGTTATTTATGGTAGTTCATTATTAATGTACCAGTCGACCCGTGAGGAACTCCACACTGTGCTTCGAATCGTTTCATGTGGCATTTCGCTATTTAAAAATTTCAAAGAATGAAAATTATGAAGAAGAATCGAAAAAAGTTTTCGAATTAAAGTAAACGGAAAAAAGTAAACGCAAAAAAGAAGGCATGTGATTTGGAGACATAAGCAACAAGACCTCGTTAAATCAACGTTGTGATATTGTGATCATCGCTCACCTTTTGGTTGTACGTATTTTCAATGCAAACATAAATATCATTAAAAGTGTGACTGAGTGACTATTGAAAAAGCAGTAATTGTGCATGTGAAGAAACGGGTTGTGGCAAATAGTCCTGCCTATGTAAAAAACATTTTAAAGAGATATTTATTCACACGGATTTGAACTGGCGTCATTCTGATTAACAGCACAACACTCCAAACAACCGAGCATTTGTGCCTTTGTTTTTGAATGCTACTCATTAAAACAATGTGTATAAAAAAAAAAAAGCAAAAAAAGCTTTTTGCCAAAAAAATAAAAGACCATGCGTCTATGTTTTGTCATTACCCAGCATGATACGCTTAAATATTATTCGTAAAACATGGAATTGGATTAAATTCTTTTAATCGAACATTTAAAATTCAAAACCAATACCAGTTGAACTAAGTCCATTTTTTAAGTGTAACTTTTCAAAAATAGACAAAATGCCTCCCCCCCCCCGAAAGCAGCGGAGTAGAAATGATTTCTTGCTAATGAAGTTGATAGTAATTTTAATGTTTTACATCGTATTCGCATAAATAGTTAAAGGTTTACTGGGTGAAACTCGTAATTTCAGTTTGGCGTAGTTTTTTTTTTTTTATTTTTTTTTTTTTTTCCCATTTATACAAAGGGTCAAGCACTACTATGGGGAAAATATACATTTCAGCATACAATGAAAAAGTTTTTAAGCACAAAAGGGATTCCTTTGATAACTGAATTTTTAAATCCAATACTTTTTTATTTTTACATTACGCTTAGTGGGTTGAACGGAGTCAAAGCTTTAAAAAAAAAAGAAAGAACACCCTTCGATTAATAGTCAACTTATCTGTATAATAACTGTATCCTGCATAAAGGAGTCGAAACACCAAGTAGCATTCCCATCGCATTTATTTTATTGTCTTACGTGTGTTATCTGTTGTATGTTATGAGTACATGTAATGCGTATTATTAATCTAAATTTGCTATTATGTCGGAGAGCGCGGGCGGGCACGAAGTTCCCTCACAAGTTTTTCACTCAAGTTTTTCAAAGTTTTTCACTCACAAATGTTCAATGTGTGCACCTTTCGTAACGCGAAACACATTCCTTTTCCTTTTATTGAAGCAATGAAGTGAACTTGTTAAGGGTACAAACATCTATAACGTACATCTTCAAGTGTGTCATTGTCAATTTTTCGTAATGCTACACATATGCGATCTTTCACCTCTTGCAATGTTAGTTGGTCTGATGAGGTTTTTTGGCGCAAGGTTAGGTTTTAAGCTTGCAGTGGTGTTGTAAAAAGTCTTTGACGAAACCTCGTAAAAAAATCACATGGGGTTAGGTTTGGGGATGTAGCAGGTTAACGCATAAAAGATAAATCATCATCACCTGCACGGTCAATCGAGCGTTGCGGAACGTCAGTGGCGCAACGAAGGGGGGGGGGACACCCCCCCCCCCATATGTCTTGGTTTTAACATTGTAGCCAATCCTTATACAGTTGTTGATACACGTGTTAGGACTGTTGTGACCAAAAACGTCCTCCAAACGGAATTTCTGGCTGCACTAGTGCAGAACGTCCACGTTTAAGACTTTCACAGCTTATCTTTATTTTTATGCATCATTTATTCTGTTAAGTGTAATAGTTTATGAAGTATAAATTTTTAAAACGAGGTTGTTCTTTTATCCTAACCCTGTATATTTTTTACTAATTATATTTTAGTGAATCCGAATTTTACTGAAAACTAAGGATCGAAAAAACTGCTTAATGTCTTAAAAAATGTCGTTTTCTAAAAGGAGGCATAAGAAAATTCTCTTTGTTGCTAAAAATGTCAATAAAAATGCATGCAAGGAGAGAGGGTGAGGGGGATTTTTTAAGACGTCGAATGAAGCGTACGGGAAACAACTTTACAAAATAATCTGTCCTTTGAGCAGTGTACTTAAATCTTTGTCTTGTTTTCTACGAAAAATATTGCAAAACTTTAAAATTTTTACTACTTGGCGAGAGGTTAATAGGTTTTTTAGTGCCCCCTGTGAACAAAAGACGACTTTTTTTTTTTTTAACACCATGAATCTAGAAAATACTTTTACTCAAATCTCAAAAAATTCCATGACACAAAGAAAAGGCTAGGACACTTTTGCTCTGCAAAATTGATAATATTTTTTGAAAAATAAAAAAATTATTCCCATATGCCCCATTTTCCCTATGTATCATTTAAAATATGTATGTTTATGTGAAACATATATTCGACAGAGTAGGGAAGTAAATAATCGTGCAGTTATTGTTTAGAACTTTGTTTGTGTTGGTTGAAAGTATCGGCTCTGTATCAAAATACTTGACGTATGTCGAAATATCGGATAATTTCGATATTTTGGAAAATTTTACGAAATTTTCAAACCCTTGTTAGTAGACATGGGGAGTTATTCCTTAATCAAGCCTTGGAATTTTTCAGAAGAAAATGGATGAATCACTGATCAACCCTGGGGGGGGGGGGAGACTGCGTTGATCTAAGTAGCAAATACACACACTCTTGCGCCTTTTCATTTTGCTCTGATATTAATCGAACGTGTCTGAAAAGTTTCTAAGTTGGGTCTGAACTGCAGTGGTCATTCGGCAAGCATATACAATAAAAGAAGAAGTTCGTCAATAGAAAATGATCGAAAATGTTTCAGCCCCATACAGACAAAAAAAAAAAAAAAAGAAAAAATGTATCAGATTCGTCAAATTGTAAAATTTTAATACAAATGTATTAGTTTACAGGGGAAAAAGTAAATCCGTGATTTAAAATGGCTTTAACAAAGCTTTACCGTGATCTGATCTATATAATATATGAAAGTTTCTAAATTCGGTTTGAAGTTCAGTGATCTTATTCGGCTGACATTTTTACTCTGTACTCTAGTAAAACAAAAGGTTCGTCTATAAAAAAATATTTGAACCCACTATAGACTAAGCATGGGCGATTTCGTTCTTTTAAATGATCCGTTCATCAGAGGATCTTTCATTGAACTCGTCCATTAGAACGACTTCGTTTATTTAAAAAGTTATTTAAATATTTAAAAATTATCAAATATAAATTATTAAAAATTATGAATTAATGAAGTTGTAAATTAATTAAGTTATAAGTATTTAAAAACGCGGAAAATAGGCTATGAAAGCATTAAAACTGAATTCCTTAACTTACCTAACCGGCGTAAACAAAATGGTGACATAAAGCTAAAGAGCAAGTGATGCCAAATGGTTTGTTATAAAGTAGAGAAGAGAAGCAAAACTATGTTTAAGTAAAATTGAACGAAAGAACGAAATGAAACAAATGTAGTTTCAGTGTAACGTTTAAAACCGTTCACCGTTCCAAAGGACTGCCGTTCATTTTTTCCAGAGATCGTACTGTCCTTTCATTTTAAGGAGTCGTTCGTTTTGACCTGTTCTTTCAAGAACTGCACTGCACATCCCTACTGTAGACATATAAATATATTACTTGTCGGAACTAACATTATACTACAATTGTATTAGTTACAGGAGGAATAATTGAACCGTGAGTTAAAAAGGCTTCAACAAAGCGCTACCTTGGTTACGTAGCATTCTAAATTCGGTTTGAAGTGCATTGGTTGTACTCGACTGGCATTTTTACTCTGCATCAGTAAATAAAAAGTTGGTCGTTGAAAAATGAAAAATTATTGATGGCTCAGACTGTAAACCAGCTAACACAATGTGCACACACGTAGCTGTTCAGGTGGTGATAAAAACGTGTTAGGCATGCTGTGTATTTAACAAATTTCAACACAACGAATTTCTGTATTTGTATAGACAACATTTGGCGTTACTCTTTTTTTTTTTTTTTTCGTTTTATACCAGTGCAACTTAAAATAATATCCTTGTTAAGAAGATGGAAAGAAAATCCTATGGATCTTACTTCAATATGTGGATGTAGCTGGTTTACAGTTTACAGTCAATTAAATGAAATTGTATCGATGGCTTACATCTAATGTTAAAAAATCAAAAATAATACAAATATCTTCTTTCCCTGTGATCCCCGTCTTCCTTTTCTTCCTTATAAAGGATCTTTCAATAAGAGCGGCTAGGTATTGAAATGGAGTAAAACAAGCTTTGTGTAAGGTATTAAAAACATTCTTTTTTTATTTAAAAGGTCCGTGCATGCCATTTTGTATGGGTACATAACATCAGAGGCACGAATCCCAGTGATCCAATTTCCAATGTCTCTGCTGCATAGATCCGGCTGCATTTGAGAGAGAGGCTTAGTTATGTTGGCTTTAAGGACATCATCAATTGCGACTTTTTTGCATTGATCTGTGAGTTCATGAAACCCCACAAGAAAAAGTCTAGCAGGGATGCATTGCACGATCTTGGTGTAAAATTCACGTCCCCTCTGCGAGAGGTAACCACACTCTCGAATCGCTCTCGCAGAAGGTGTATCGTGGACCCCGCTGTGTGGCACGTAGATCTGTCCTGCTCTAACCGCATGTCATCAACGTCTATATCGTTCAGTCTGCTGGGTCAAAAGCGAGGTTTTTATTGTTTTATCGAGGTTCTCGCTGTTGATGGTGATGGTCTCATCGACGTCGTTTTGGGAAAAGTAAGGACCAATGACGCCGTTGGTCCCAAATCCTTTACAAATAGCAACTCTTCGTAGATTGGACGTGCTGCTCAATCGTTTAATTTGGCATCAGTGACAGAATAGTGATCAGCAGATTAAGCAGACGCCACTAGAACAATATGTTTGCCACATGCTGCCAACATCTACCCGCGTCAATTGAAAGACCCTTTAGTTGGGCAAACCTCACCTGGCAGCATCGTAACTCTGTAATTAGTACTTGCGTAGCATTCACAATGCTGTCAGGTTAGGTTTACCCCAACTTAGATTTGTTTTTAACAGAATTTGTCATTATTATGGTCAGCGCTATTTACGTATTTATTCCTCTTAAAATGTTCATGCCTTGCCCTGTAGTTGGGACAACTTAACTTGGCAGCATTGTGAAAGCTACGTAGATCCTAATTACAGCATTACTACGCTGCCGGGTTAAGATTGCCTCAGCTATAGTCAAACCTAACCTGTTTTACTTTTCTTGTATTATTACAACTAGAGCGAAAAGCAGCAACGACCTCTGGAAGAAGAAGCTGTCGTACCTCCGTTCCAGATGTGCGTTTACAATAGTGTGTTCTGAAATCTGTAAATGCATTTTCTGGAATGTAAGGTGCGACAGTCGTCTCGACTTTGCCTGAAGAAGAAAACCCCTGTTGGGATGCAGCAGTGGTTGAAGGCAGTGTAGTTAGCTGGTTGTCTAACCTATGTGGGTACAACCACTATCAGCAGTGCCCCAAACCATAGCTTCACACCCGACGGTGGATGGCTCTTCTAGTCATCGCTGGAACTAGCAACCTCAACTGCTGATCGACGCTCTCACCATGCTGTTATTGTTTTTACTCCTGGTTTTCACGCTAATCATAATGATATGATATTAGTTTTTTTTTTTTTTTTTAATTATTATTTAGAGTAAAAATTGTAATCTTATTAGATTTCAAACTGTATTGAAAATAATTGTGTAATCAAACCAGAGAATATTTGACGTATATTGCACAAGCTTCCTGGGGTTTGAAAGGCATCCTAAGAGAAACGTTTTATCCTACTGATATTAATGCTACAAAAAGCAGTTATTATTCTTAACCGAAATTTTGTAGAATAGAGATGTAAGTAATTAATCTCATCGCAAGATTCTTTTCGGAATCAAAAATATGAGCTATCTTGAGGACGCCATCACCATCCTGCCAGTTAAACAATGTGTAGTGTAGGTACCGGCTAAAGCCCTGAATCGTAGAATAATGTAGCGACAAGTCCGTCATCTTGAGGTTAAACGGTGCTTTCTTCTTATGTCTGCTATGGTGAAGTAGCGTCTTTTGGTTCTTGATTTTGGTTTCTTATTAACTCTATGTTAATCCGCAATCAAGGAGCACTACAATCAAGAAGCAAAACACGCTACTCTGTCCAACCACGGATTGTATGGAATTTTCAAACGTCCAGATAAGACGAATCTATGTGAATAAGGGGGAAAAGTAAAAATTTGATGCGCGTATTCCGCTCATTTGAATGAGACTCTGCTTCTGCAAAAGCTAACATCGCTAAAATATAATAGATTCGTCCATTTTCGGCTGTAAAACGGATGTTTGTCTTTCCACCCAATCCGTGGTCAGACAGTACTTCACCATATTTAACATAAGAAGAAATCATCGTTTAGCCCCAAGATGGCGGACGTGTCGCTGCTTAAGCTACGATCTAGGGCTTTATCACAGGCGACACTGGAGTGTATAGTAGAGTGTAGAGTCATGACTTGAATTTCGCGATCGTGCAAAATTACTCAACCAACATAACTTATCTTATGCTAAAGAAAAGGTGTTCTTCATCTTTATTGTTATTCATTTTCAATTAAATATGCCTTAAAGCTGACCATAAGATAGAACCCAACATTAAAACACTGTGGAGATTTTTATTGTTAATCTCTGTAAAGCTCTTTCTTGCAGTCTTTAATGCGTAAAATACAATTTTAATAAATGTTTCCTACATTAAATAGACTATGCTGCGGTAAAAGGCAGTAAGTGCAACTTTTTTTTTTTCTTTTGCATTATTATAACTTATTGTGCAAGCTTGCTTATTTGGTTCCGGCTGAAAAAAAAGCGTGAAAAAAAAGTTTTAATTCCAATGTTAGTATTGAATTCAAAACGTGTTTTTTCAATTATCTCATTCATTCATTCTCTCCATCTCTTATTTTCAATTAAACTCATTTCTGCAGGTACTCCTTTTTACCTGCCCACGACAATATAATGTATTAAAAGTAATAATGACATGGAATATATGCATTTCCTGATTTAAAAAGAAAACATCGTTTTCGGGGGATGAAATGTACAAATTTATACAGCAATGTAAACATGGAGGAAGTACCTATTCGCGTAATTTAACTAAAATGAAAAGCTGACTTCTTTTCCCTGCGAGTTTCACTGAGGCTCTTAATTAACGAATTCGAGGTGTATGTAGCATTGATATTTAGTATGCTTATTAAGTTTCATTTCACATTTGTCAGCTTTTTCAAAAGAATTTGAAGGCAATTGTATGGTTAATTTTGAATTCCAACTTTTTTCCGACTTATTAAATCTTTCGCAGTGAATTGATTTTGAATTAATGCCCGTTTCTTTTTTCAGAGCAGCTTACGTGTCGTTCGGGGGGATGTTGATGCGACTCCAAGGTGACCCAAACAACTTGCACGGGTTTGAAGTCGATAATCACGTCTATTTGCTCTTAAAGAAACTGGCTTTCTAAGAATGCTGTGTATTCGCCACAATCTCATCTCATAATATTCATGTACATTAAAAATTCATTTTCATAAAAATAAAACATTTTTGTATTCTTTACTGACAATTATTTATTTTACAGTCGAATGAAAACACTTTGATCAACGTTTTGTATAAGTGATACTAGGCACCCTGGACAAATGTACATAGTATGGCTCTGATAACAAGTTCTCTTACCTTGGACAAGTTTTTTTTTTTTTTTTTTTTTTTTTTTTTTTTTTGAGCAATCACATTGCTTATTTTGTTCTTATTTAACTATTTTGGCGTCCTTTGATTTTATTTTTCATCCGCCTCCCTCTGCAGCACCAATGTCGACCGGCCTCACGATGCTGCTCCTATAGCGAAAACCGTCTCCAGGTTGTGCCCATATCCTACACATACACCTACACATATCCACACACACACATACCCACACACTCGTGCCTGCACACAGACACAAACGCGCACACGGGATTGCGAAAAACATAATTTGAATTCAAGATGTCAAAATTCAAATCCCCCCCCCCCCTTTCTTTTCGAGCAATCGCGAATTGCTTATTTCTTTCACTTGACCGTCGAACAACGTCCGTCCTTTGTTTTTTGGACTGGGGCCTCTGAAGCACCACCGTCTCCAGGTGATCCTCCAGCGAGCACCAGGTGCACTGTCTACCGAAATCTGCTCCTCCTGGGCGGTTGCGTCTATAACCTACGCACACATCGTCGGCTCAAAGCAATAGTATGATATCTTAGTTTTATTTCTGGGGATTAGATGTCTTACTGTTGCTCTGAGGCGACGACATACACTCACTCGTGATTTCGAGAAGCAGAATTTAAATTCAAAATGTCAAAACAAAGCAAACCACCTCTTTAACATTTGAGGCAGTGAGAAGCAAAGGCATTAAGTGGCAAAATTAAAAATTTGGAGATAATCAGTACACATGGTAGGTGAATCTCTCCTCTGTCTTAGAGCAAGAGATGGCGCTAGTAACCCTGGTAGTTGCTGCTATACAGTATGATTTAGAAAAAAAAGATCAATTAAAGCCTACCTAGGATGTTATATTTAAACGCGTTTTACTCAAAACTTGACACTGTCCACTTACATCCCTTTGCTTCTCGCTGCCTCATATGAG
This sequence comes from Uloborus diversus, assembly GCF_026930045.1. Lineage (NCBI taxonomy): Eukaryota > Metazoa > Arthropoda > Arachnida > Araneae > Uloboridae > Uloborus > Uloborus diversus. The sequence goes on from NC_072735.1 coordinate 117,540,860, forward strand.
ATCGGTGAATCCCTCATCCACGGTAGTTCAAGTTATCAGAGCCTAACTATACTGGTCATGATTGACATGTTGATGATTACCATTAAACATTACCTATTTAAAGAAGGTTTTGCACTTTGAAGGGATAAATCAATGAAGACTACACTGAATGATTCAGGTGATAATGTTTTCATACAGGGAAAAGGGGGGTAAGGTGACGATATTAAACTTCAAAAAGTTTCTAGCTTTAGAATCTGAATTACGATTTTAAAACTTGTACTCACTACTTCTTTTAATTGTTGGGTTTAATTTTAAAAATTGAAACTCGGATTATCTCCTTTTATAACATTAAAAATATGTGATCAAAAACAAAAGCATTAACGGAGGTGGTTAAGATGACGAACAGCTAAAAGTAAACATTAAGAGAGAAAAATACTTTTAAAATACGTACAAACAGACTAAATTGGTAGGGCCAATGTGTTCTCTCGTCCGAAACCCCAAACAACGGGCTCGGAACATGTTGCACAAGTCCATTTATCTCCCTCGCAAATAGTTCCCCAGTTCGAAAGGACCCAGCTGGATGGTTCTAATGGAATAATTCTTTGATTAATTTCCAACGGTAAGACCCCATATATCTAACATACATCTCAAATATTGTATGAGTATGCTACCCGTCAAAGAAAATCATATCCACTATTAAAAGGGCTTTTTTTTTTTTTTTTTTGCTAATTTTAATATTCGGATAATTTTTAGCAAAAACAGAATTTGTTCACTTTTTGCTTTCGTTGAAAAAATTTACTTGTAACAGTTTCTGTACCAACCAATGAAAAAAGGGAAGTGAAAATAAAATAATTGGCTACTCATAATAAAACAAAGTCTTAAAATATTGGATTGAAAGAAAGACCCTCCTTTGTTTTCTTGGTTGTCATCTGAAAAGGAGAAAATGCTAAGCAAATAAACGAGGAGATACGGGAGAAAGGCTGTAGTAAATTGGTGGGTGTGGAAGAACAATTAAGAAATTAGTAGATTTTCTAGGTAGTGTTCTTGATATAATTGGGTCTGGAGAGAAGTGGTAAGGTGGTAGCTTCTTTCTCGTATTCTGGTTGCTTCGTGTAGGCCGTCTGATTTTGAAAAAGAACTGAGCTTATTGAGAGCAGTGGAGGAAGTTTCAAGGAAGCTAATAGCTGTGAAACAACATTTGAGGAGTTGGTATGCTGGCTATGGAAGTAGTCTTGTTGACTTGATTGGGTTTCGAGGAAAAGTTGAAGAAATGGGAGACTCAATGGCTTTGGTATCCTTTTTGGTTTCAACAGCATCGGTCTTATACGGAGCTTAAAAATCTTTGTCTGCATAAATGTTGATGTCTATAGAATAGGTACTTAAAAACGTGTCGGATAAGATGCTTAACGAGCAATCCACTCGCCTTACCCGCCTAGCCATTCGTCATCTTACCCCATTCTACCGTTTTCGTTTTGAATTTGTATTTCATTTTTGTAGTCTATCGTCAACATCCTACACCACACATGCTTTTTGCATTTCAACTTGTATTTTAAAAATAACTTATTGACTTCGAGTAGTTCCTTACGTTGTAAAGTCAAAAAATTACAATTACGAGCAAGAAAAATCCATTTTGCTGGTTACGATACGGTTTACAAAACTATCCCTTCCAACATCACTTGTAGTGAACTTCGTTATACAACACCTTAGTATCAAGAGGTGCTTTGACAGATGTTGATATCAATGAAAGAATTATAGAATTGCCGCAAAACCATATTGCAACTCTTGGTTGGGAGCGCCTATACCATCCGTCTTACGGTCTCGATCTCGCACCAACTGACTTCCATGTGTTTCCATTGTGTTTGTGGCTTTGAAGAAGAATCTTGGCGGAAAACAATGCTAAAGTTAAACAAGCCATGAAACACTTCTTCCGTATACACAAGCCCTGAGTTTTTTCTGGGGAGCTTTTTGAAGCTTGTGTCTCAATGTCCTTGGTACTGACGTGGAAAAATTAAGTTATTTCTTACCTTTAATGTCTCATTCTATTTTTTGACTTTCATTCGAAACTCTGACCACAGTCAACTGTTCAAAACTAATTTTTCCACTATCTCGTGTAATACAAAACCTTTTCATTGTTTTTCTTTTTTCCAATGGTAAGGCAGATACAAAAGAACAAAAATGTTAAAAGTACAAACAAATAACAAAGGGCAAAAAGAACAAAAGGTAGAAAGTGACCGCAGTCATTTTCTCAAAAGTTCTTGAGCTCGCCAGTACAGAGCTGTTTCAGAGTTGCCGAAAACAGATGAACATCGACGACACTGATTCGTTGACTCTGTGTTATCGAACTACAAAGTGGGCAGCTAGGGCTTGAAAAAATTTTAATGCGGGTGATATGCTCCACCATACAATCATACCCTAACAGGGGACTGAACTGTGCAACTGCTTCCCGACGTGCACTGCTGGGGATTGCTAGAAGATCTTCAGCACTCCAACGCTTAAGCATGATCCTTTCCTGAAGTTTGGATTCATACTTTTTTTTCCAATAATTGCTTGATGTGCAGCTTGACGGAATGGAACGACAATGCTAAAGAATTTGGTTGGTTTAACAGAACGCTCCTTTTAGCAAGGTTGTCTGCCTGTTCGTTCCCAAAAATGCCACAGTGGCCAGGTACCCACTGGAGAACCACGCGTTTCATTTTTAAAGTCAACTCGCATAAATAATGTTGACACTGGCAGATTTCAATCGAAAACGGAGGGCTTGATGAACTGATGGCCTGAATTGCAGCTTGAGAGTCAGAAAAGACTATTACACTAATAAATCTGTCCTCAAAGATCAGCAGGTATTTTAGGACTATTCGGACAGAATTTACTTCTACATCAAAGGGATTTCCCGGCAGAAGCATAAAGGGAAAAAAAGACTCCAGAACGTGCAGATGTTAAATTTTCATTAGGGATCCCATCTGTGAATACGTGGAACCTGTCAGACTCTGGGTACTTCTTATTAATAGTATCTAAAGGATAGCCCTTCATGACGTCTGCTTCAAAACTTCTTCAACAATGGTTCATTTGACAGGCATAAATTTGTTGCAATTTTTACAACATCAAGTGGATTAGAGGGCTTTAAGGTCTCTTGGAAGACATCAGGAAATTCAAATTGTTGTTTAATATTCTGGACGAACTGCATAGAACCGTTTTGAGTTTTTAATTTCTAGAGTTACTTGGGTATTCAATCCAATAAGGATTACCAGACGTAATTAGTTTTCAAAAAGAATAAGGGCTTTTTCTTCTATAATGGGTTTATTTTTGGCCAACAAAGGCATCAATTGGTGTTCATTTGACGGCCCCAGAAAAAGCTGGTTTTGCAAACGCTCCAGCTTTCCCAAGTTTTGATCACTTGCCGAAATAAGTGGCTCACAACAATAACTAACCAAAGACAAGATGAAAGTATTATAAGTAGTGTTTAAAGTTGATCTATCACAACCGAAAGGGAATCAGCTAGTCTTGTTAAAACAGTCAATCTGCTCTGAAAGCGGCTTGAAATTGAGTCAATATGAAACTTCCAGTTCAATTTTTCGTCGAATGTTACCCCCAAATAATTAAAGCTGTTAGTATGGATAAGAGCAGCATTTTTGTATTTCAGATCTGGGAGGAATTTCTGATGGGTCAGCGAAAATGACTGAGTAGCAGTCTTTTCCAAATTCACTGTTATATTGTTTTCAGAGTCTCAATCTGAAAGTATATCAAGATTCCGATTGGTTGTAGTTCTAATCGCAGAATTTGCGTTTCGCTTTGGTGCCTGTGTCCAAATAAAATAACAAGGTCATCTGCAAAGAGCAGACAATGGGCACTTTTAACGGTCTTTATGGTAGATACTAAATTATTGATATACATGTTGAACAAGGTGCAACTCCCGACTGCACCTTGTGGCAGACCTGTTTGAAGAATAGAATATCTGGAGAAATCTTTACCATATATCTGACTCTGCAGATGCGTTGATCAGTGAAAGACATATTTACACTTACTCCAGCATCAAGTAATTTTTTGTGCATTTTCTTTCCCCAGCACTTTTAAAATCAATAAAAACAGCTGTTAAAATGTTTCGATTGTCCAAAGCGTCCTTTATAAATTGGTTTAAGTACGCAACCTGATCTTATGTTAATCGGTTTTTTTTTTTTTTTTTTTTTGTTTTTTTGTTTTTTTTTTTTTTTTTTCGAAATCCAGCTTGTTCTTTGGCCAATGTTTCCATCTTCCAAGAACAAGTTTAACCTGAGATGTTTTTTTCAAAGGACACTAGTAAGAGAAAGCTATCAAGTTGCTTTGGATCCTTATTTTCCTTTAGGGTAGGTGTGACCACGGCTCTTTTCCATTGCACGAGTACACAACCTGTCTCCCAAATTTTATTAAAAATGTATAAGGTAGTATATCTGGCATTGTCACTCAATTGCTTACGAAATTCTACGTGAATATCATCCTCTCCTGGTTGTTTTCTTACTCCCTGACATACAATGGCCGAACATAATTCATCAAGAGTGAAAGGAGTCGTGAAAATAGCATGACTATTTCCAGAGCTATTTAACGTTTGTTCAGCTTCTTTAATTTTCCTAATTTGTCTTGACATATTTCGAGCGTAAGGCTCTTTCTTCTGCATCATAGAGTAAGTTTGGCCAAAAGTATTAGTTACAGCTTTAATTTTGAAAAGGCAACAAGAATTTGTATGTTTTCGTACTATCTTCCTTATAATTGATATTAGAAATAAATCTATCAAACGATTTCCGTTTTGCCTCCAGGATGACTTTTCTAAATACAGCCACTTGCTTTCTCCACAACGCTACTTCACCCTGTCATGTTTTTTTAGATAGTTCTGCTTTTCTTCTTAAACGATCCCGCTTAGCTTTAATTTAAATCTAGTTCTTCAGACCAGAAACGTTTGTAACACTTTACTCATCCTCTTGGGATAGCAAGCAACAAGCTAAGATAGCCTTGTTTATGAATGATACAGTCCGGCCGGGATGAAGGGAGGAATCAAAATTATTCGTATGTAAGTTTTCTTCAATTAGTTTCCGTAAACCTTCTCAATCTGCTTTTTTAAAGTTTCATGATTTACGTTGACTAGGTAAAGACTTGGTCTTAGCTTCTGGTAAAACAGTAAACGCAATAACTTGTCTATGTCCAGAGCCCGGGTCCTCAATGAAAATTAGTTTCGAAAAGGCAGTCAAATCAGTAGAAATACACAATAAAACTGGTGTGCTTCCATATCCATTGTGGTGTATATAAATTGGTAGTTCAGAAGAATTATAGATAAGCTCAAGAGAGCTAGAATTTAGAAGGTACTCAACCTCCTTTCCAGCAGCATTCAAATCACTATATCCCCACCGCATTGAAATCCCCAACAACAATCGTCTTTTTATCGATGGATAGTGTAGTCAAGTTAGGTTTGCTTCATGGGGGGGGATGTAAATAGCATAAGTCTTAAAAAGAAAATTCTCCTTCTAGACCTTTATCTTAACAATTTCACTTTTGTCAGCGGAATCTCCCATTTCCTGCAAATTTCAAAGCCTGACATCAAATTACCTTTAATACCCACCAGTATTCTACTTGCGATTTTCCGATACTTAGGGTGGAGAAGATAGACATTGTATCCTGGAAATGGGTAGAATTTAATGGTGTTAATAAAGTAAGGTTTGCTTCCATAATGGCAAACACATCAATCATTTTCTCTGATAGTGTATGAATTAGATCAATCCTCTTGGATTGGGACATGCCACCAGCGTGCCACTGTAAGACAACGAGGCCATCATTAAAAACATTGCCAAAATGACGGCGGGAGAAAATGCCGAAAGTTGTAGACCATTTTGCCGTAACAAGAACGTTGCCCAGGATGCTCCTCCCTTTTCATTTTAAGCAAACCGAATTCATAGACAGAGAAAACTGGGAAATTTTTGCTTGATTTTCCCACCATTTTTTTTTTTCACAAGAACGATTTTTTTTTAATCGTACATTACCTACTCACGTATAGTTCCAGAAATTTAGTTTAAAAAAAACGAACTTTAATGTTGAAGGGTCATCTCAGACACGCGGCAAAATTTACGAAATATATTTTCCCGAACGAAACTTGAAAAGGACACTCTAAAATCTGATATTTTTTCTCTTTAATTCGTACTGAAAACGAAAGAAATAAATTCTGACACTTTCTGGTACCTTTTTATTTATTCGAATGGTCGTAGGCGCTTAGAACTAGAGCACAAGTGATTAATCAAATTCGACTAGAGCGCCGAATACCAAATAATTTCCGAATAGTTGATACATCGTAAAATCTATAGATCGTCGAACGAAAGACTGTAATAACACTGCAAGAACTTAAAAGGCACATTGCTATTGACATAAATTCAATGCAAAAGCTACAATTAACAACTATTGAAATTGCGAAAACGAAACCATTGCAAACAATAATTGCTTTCACGAAAACAAACTCTTTCCAGTAGTAAAGAATCGTTTTTTTTTGGGGGGGGGGAGGGGGTTGAATAGTTTAGGTTTTAAGCTTTGAAGTGGTTCTTTCATTTAATATTTTTTAACATTTCGAAATTTTTAAGCATCTCTGAACTGTTTTCTTCATGTTTTAAGAGGCATTACTACTTATTATCGTAATTTGGGTTTATTAGACAATCGGGATAAAGCGTTTTTTTTAGAGATCCAGAAAACTGAGAAATTCGGATATCTATGATAGCGATGGTCGCCGAAAATCCCCGATAGTTGGTTCTCCACTGCATAAAATTAAATGAATGGATTAAAAACTACAAAGCTTGAAAACAAAAAAAAGTCGAAATCCTGTCTTTTAAGATTTTGTTTCATAAATTTTTATTTAAAGGGGTTTGTTCCGAAAAAATGCTGTATTTTTTATCAATTCGTGAGTAAATTGTTATTTTTTTTTTTTTTTTTTTTTGGAATATTATTGAATTAAATCTATCTAGGTGATTTAATATTTACTTTATTACTTTTGAGTTTTGACTCACCGAAGAGCAGATTAAAAATAAAAATATACAGTGGACTCTCTGTAAACATTGGACACATTTTGATGGTCCCGGCGAAACTCCATAGACTTAACATAAGCTGAACTCTGTAAGCTGAACGCCTTATAATATATGAACATCCCAGTATTATGAACGCTATTTTTAACCCCCTTCAATTGTCATCTCTCAATGTACTGAACTTGTTCACAATCAGTAATCTGGAATTGCTATGAACCAAATTGGAAAACCTGAAATACCTTCACAATTTTAGCACAGTTATTGAAGAGTATTAAGAAGTTGAAGAGAAGAAGAAAAAATATTTTTGCGGATATTGTGCTACATTAACATAAAATTATTCAGCTGAGCAACCTTTTCACTTAAACAGTTGGATGATAACAAGTACCTTGCATGAGAAAACACAATACAAAAGCAAGTTAAACACTATTTTTTTTACAGGCATTCTAATATTTTAAGGATGAATGTTACTCAGAGTTGTGTGGAGTCGGAAGGAAAATATGCCAAAAAACTTCCAGGAAAGCGCCCTCACCGTAATCCAGAAGAAACACCATTCCCCCATTCTCAAAGATCTTCTTAACTTTCGTTTTCAGGGCTTCAACTGTGAAAATGTTCCAGAGATCCCCTGAACCTTTCCTCCCACCCACTAATAGCACCAAAGGGGGCCTAAAACTTCGTGTTTAGACCTCGACTTAGGAAAAAAAATGAGAATGAAGTCTTTAAACTCGATTTCCCAACACCATCGACAGTCATCTATATATAAACTCAACTTTTTCGGAGCTTCAATTTCAAAAAATTGTTTGTTCCCAAACATGGCCTAGAATCGTATTTTTAAAACTTCGATTTTGAAAAAAATCCGGAGAGGGCCCTCGAATCTCTTCACTCAAACATCACCAAAAATTGTCTAAAGCTGCGTTGATAGAAAAATAATTTTGAAAACTCTCTAGGGGAGAAAAGTTGGTCCCCCCCCCCCCCACAATAAATTTCATCTGACGACGCCAATGGAGAAAGGCCGGGTACATGTACCCTTGGAGCAAATTTAACACAGCTTTTTACGAATAGCTCTTACTATACTTATATTTCGACTTCGCTTAATTTTAAATTTTAATTTCACATTGGCTACTTTAGAATTAACCTTAAAATTCAGATTTTAAGATTAACCGCAATTTTTCTGTGTTGTAACCTAAAAATCATATGCTTATTTTATTTCATACTTTTTAGTGAGAACCAAGCTTATACATATCTTCTTCAGATTAAAAAAACAGAAATATTCTATCGGATCTTTTGGATTCGCGCTTTCACAACAACACTTATTTGAACTTACCCAATACCCTCAGAAGTTTCCTCCCTAGCTACGGTTCCCGATTTGTTCAAGGGATAAATTCCTTTAACTATTTTATTACTAAGATCGAAGTGAAAAATAAATTATTATTTTTATTTGAAAGTGAGCAAAACCGTTTGCCGACAGTTGCTATTAGTTAAAGCAAGTTAAAAAACAAGCAAACTAGCTATTACAGAAAGTTCAAGAGCCAGTTGGTTGTCAACGAGTTATTTTCTTATTAGTAGGCCTTTATACATGTAATTGAACCAATTGGTAGTTAGTGTTTAAAAAAATGCAAGGAGAGTCAGTCAGAGCATTTTTTAAGGAATTTTCACTAGGCGACATAATAAGTTGAAAATAATTAAATGTCTAACTGTTGCTATAATATCTTTTTATATCCGTCGTGAGATCAAAAACGTAGGGAACGTATGGAACTAGCGGCTCTTTAATTATTTCAAGCGTATCTTAAATACATACAAAGATAATAGGTTCAGCTTCTGGTTTATGAGTAAACCTTTAATAGATCTAAATATTGACAAAAAGATCCTAATTGTAAGTAGTCGAGCTCGCTTATTAGATTACCAGGAAAAGAGAATATGTTGCGTTATAATATTAACTCCGAAATAAAGGGGTCCAAATTTTCAAATTTGTAGTCTTAAAAACCCATTTTAGACGATCTTTGGTAATGTTAGGAGAGAAGTGGCTTGGTGGCGCTCCCCTATCTATGGGGAGATTTCAAGGCTCTTCCCAGGAAATTTTTCTCATTTGTAATCTTAGAAATGCATTCTAACTGTCTTTCGTAATATTAAGGGGTCGGAGGACCCCACCGCCCTCTCTCACTCATTTTTCAAAATTGAAACCTTTAAAAAACGCAAATATTATCTCCAATTATGTAAAGAAGAGTGAGGTTCGGGGGTTCTCCGGCGGAATTTTTTTGCAATTGTAGTGCTAAAAACGCAGGTTAATACCATATTTTCATATGTTACGTGAAGGAAAGACTCGAAGCCCCTCACTAGGAAATTTTTTTTCCTAACTTGCTGCCTTAAAAATGCATTCTAATTATCTTTGGTGACGGTAGGGGAGAAATGTTTGGAGAGCCCCCTCAGAGATTGTTTGAAATTGTAACTCTGAAAATGCTGTTTTAAACGATCTATGGTGATTTAAGAGGAAAGGAGATTGAAAGGCCTCCCATCCCAGAAGATTTCCCATCTCGGGAAAATTTTCTAATTTTTAAACATAAAATCGCATTCTAGACTACCTTTGGTAAGGTTAGGGATATAGATAATTAAAAAGAACACAAAACACACTGCATATTTTGAACAAAAGCAATTTTGTTTGCTAAAGAAGTAATGCTGGAGTCAGATGCCCAGAGTGGCAGAATACATTTAACTCGCTGGTTTCGAACTCAAAGGAACGTATTATCGCGGTTCGTTCACTAATTTTTCTTTGATAGAATCAATAATATATATATATATTTTTTTAATGTGTAGTTAAAATGAAAGAAATCATATGGCAGTTTCTTGGAGAAACCACAATTATTAACGGAAATGGCACATCTTAACAAAGTCTAACCATATGTGTCGTGAGTGTTACCTAGTAAACAAGTTCTAAAATTCAATTCAAAAAAACAAAAGAAATGCATAATAACTCTATTAAAATTTGTAGCTTACTTAAAAGCAATGTTATCTTCCTAACAATATTATTTTAAAATATTTTTTTCTTTTCATTTATTATTTTGACAGGTAGTGAAAATATGATACTTGGTAACACTCATGATGATGAATATTGTGCATTTTTATTTAAAAAATATTATTTTTTTTAATGCGATTCAAGGGACAAATTTATTCATAAAATATATGATTTTTGTAAAAATAAACACTTAAATACTTCGTAGAAATACTGTCATGTTGTCCAGTAGCACTCATGACATTGAAGGTGAAAAATTTACTTGTAAAGTAAAATATCTCTAGTTGTATGAAATACTAAGCTCAAATGAGGCAGTGAGAAGCAAAGGGATGCACGTGGACATTTTCAAGTTTCGAGTAAAGCGCGTATAAAGATTACGTCCTAGGTAGGCTTTCATTGGATTTTTTTTCTAAATATGCTATACAGCAGCACCTACCACGGTACTCTACTAGTACCATCTCTTGCCAGAAGACACAGAAGGGGTTCACCTACCATTTGCACTGGTTATCTCCAAATTTTTAATTTTGCCACTTGCATCCCTTCGCTTCTCACTGCCTCAAATATGATTGTACCCTTAAAAATAAACTGTTACAAGAAATTTTTCCCGAAAGAAATAAAACAGTTGATGATATTTATGTTTGAAATTTTTCAAATGTTGTTTAGGCAAAAGTTTGGAAAATGCCCCTGGTGATTTATTTCTGCATAACCAAGAACAGACGCATCAAATATGCACATTTGAAACGAAACAGATGTGCTTGTTGCAAATAGGAACATATAACAATTAGTATTTTTTAAATATGTCGAGTTGTGATACAAGCGAACGTTTGGCTAGCATTTACCACTTTCTAGAAGTCAAATAAATGCATGGTCGCATCCAGCTTTCAGTTTCGGAGGGATCATATCCTCATATATATAATAGCAAATGATCGAGTAACCCGCGTGTTTCAACAATGAAACTTGCGCCACGGCATGATAATTTGATAATATGTTTTGGCAATGTTTAACATGCAGGGAAAGACTTTATTGTGACAAGGCTGAACTCGATCCGGCAACTTAACAGTTTTACTGTTAAGACTGTCATTTCAAGGGGATAAAGAAAAGAAAAAATGGTCAACAATGAACGCTACCTACTAGAGTTTTGGGTTAATCCACTGGAGTTATGGTTACAATTTTAAGTATCAAAATATCACCAAACAGGCATCGGCTTCGTTCAAATGTAGAAGCAATTTTCACCCGTCATACCTTGACGGGTGATTTTCTAATTAGTAAATAATATTCATGAACTTATAGAAGTAGATTCATATTGACCAGAAGGAATATTTAAAAAATAAACAAATAAATAAAACATTTTAAAATAAATTCATGAAAACTTTGTTATGAAACATCGAATGAATGTGTGTTTGGGGGGGAGGGGCATTCAATTTACCGGGCCCCTTCAAAAGATTTTTCTGTATCCGCCCCTACCCCATGCTACTGAGCGTTTATTCTAAAAAGAATTATGGATGAATGTGGCAGGTTTAGGAGGGGGGGGGGGAGTGCGAACTAAACCATATGAACTAAAGTAATGTTGGCCCGCCTCATCTCCAAAAATTTGCAATGTGGCCCATGAGTAAAAAAGGTTGAAAACCCCCGCTCTAAACCATATCCCGACATTCTTCTCCTTGTGAATAAAATATGACAACGTATATAAAGTACAAATACAAAATGAAAAAAGGTTAAAAAACCAGCAAACAGCTGTTTCGGCACTCTAAAATACAAATGCCATCATCAGTGCAAATAAAAACGAAGAGAGGTTCAACCCGACTAAAACACAGTCGAGGCAAACATTGGAATGAGAGACGAGTTGTAAAAGATATGAGAGCAGTACCGGAAACGATGACGTCAGGGTTACGTCAGAACTACAGAGGACAGTTGCACTCAGGAGAAAACGTCACGGACAAAAAATAAATCAAATAACAGACTTCCAAACATTAGGAAAAGGGGGAGTGCTAGACAAATCATTGACGATTAAATTAGCATTTTTCCATATGTAATATGACTCCCAAAAATCTAAATCATGAATGGACGAACACTCGTGAATAACTTTGGCGGAAGAAAAAATAAAATTATGGCCACAAGACCAACAATGTTGAGCAATAGAGGAGCGTTTGAGATCCTGTTTTTTGACGTAGTTTTCGTGTTCTTTTATCCGGAATTTGAGGGATCGTCGAGTCTGCCCAATGTAGGCTAATTTGCACTGGCAGGAAACACTATAAATGCCCCATTTGTCAAGGTTCTGAACAGGGTGTTTAAGCTGTGAAAATTTTAATTTATTAACAGGAGAAAAAGTGACGGAAAAATGAAACTTTTTTAAGCTTTAAGTTCCACACAGAAGGATTCAATCCGTCATCTCATTTCTAACAACATCAACTTCAATTCACAGTTCCATAACAACAAGCTATATAATGTAACTCGTACCGTAAGAGATTTATGTGCTAACTCTGATTTAGTCATTACAAACGCTGATAAGGGGGGCCAAATTGTTGTTCTAAACAAAAAAGATTATATCAACAAATGCAATAACTTAATTTTAGACGGGCCATATGAAAAAATCAAACAAGATCCTTGTGGTAAAGAATTAAAAACTATCAGTAACGCCATTAAGTCATCTCCGTTGATTCCAGATTTTCACAAAAAACGCTTGATTCCTTCTGTTGCACAATGTTCCAGATTCTACGCTTTGCCTAAAGTGCATAAACCACTCATTCCTCTCCGTCCCATTGTTTCCAACATTGGTAGTGCTTCTTACAAATTGGCCAAATTTTTAGTTTCCGTTTTTTCACCTCTTCTTTCCAGCAATTGTTTTACTGTTCGGAACTCTCTTGACTTTGTTCGCAAACTTCGAATTTTTCGGCTAAATAACCATAGAATGGCCTCTTTTGATGTGAAATCACTCTTCACTAACGTGCCTGTTGAAGGTGCGTTAGACTGCCTTAAAATGAGATTAACTGAACATCACTTTTCCGATTTTGAGATCAATGAATTATGCAATTTAACACGTTCTTGCTTAAAACTAAACACGTTTATTTTCGACGGTAATTTTTTCCGTATGACTGAAGGTCTTGCTATGGGCAACCCTTTGAGTCCAATTCTAAGTGATTTGTACATGCACTATTTCGAACTTAAATTATTTAAAATTATACAATTTGATTTTTACGTCAGGTACGTTGACGACATTTTTGTGCTTTTGGACTCATCTGTCAGTGACCTTGATAACCTTTTATCCATCCTAAATACTATTGACCCACATATTCAATTTACTGTTGAATTGGAATCTGGAAATCATCTTTCTTTTCTTGATGTGTCCATCACTCGTCATAACAATATGTTTACAACTACTGTTTTCCGTAAACCCTTTGCTGTTTCTCTTCCCCCCCCACAGGTTATCCGTTCACCCTCCTAAACAAAAATTGGCTGCTTTTAGATCTTTTATTTACCGTGCTTTAGCCATTTGTTCAAATTCCAATTTACTTTCATCAGAACTGAATTACCTACGAGGTATTGCGGTTGATCGGGGATTCACATCAGATATTATTGATACCATTTATAAGAAGCTATGTAGCTCAGCTAACAAAAATCAAACACTTGCTCCTGTGAACTATTCGAGTTCCGTTGTCTTACCCTTTTTTCCTAAAATCAGTCTACAAATTGCCAAAATCTTAAAAAAGTTTCATTTTTCCGTCACTTTTTCTCCTGTTAATAAATTAAAATTTTCACAGCTTAAACACCCTGTTCAGAACCTTGACAAATGGGGCATTTATAGTGTTTCCTGCCAGTGCAAATTAGCCTACATTGGGCAGACTCGACGATCCCTCAAATTCCGGATAAAAGAACACGAAAACTACGTCAAAAAACAGGATCTCAAACGCTCCTCTATTGCTCAACATTGTTGGTCTTGTGGCCATAATTTTATTTTTTCTTCCGCCAAAGTTATTCACGAGTGTTCGTCCATTCATGATTTAGATTTTTGGGAGTCATATTACATATGGAAAAATGCTAATTTAATCGTCAATGATTTGTCTAGCACTCCCCCTTTTCCTAATGTTTGGAAGTCTGTTATTTGATTTATTTTTTGTCCGTGACGTTTTCTCCTGAGTGCAACTGTCCTCTGTAGTTCTGACGTAACCCTGACGTCATCGTTTCCGGTACTGCTCTCATATCTTTTACAACTCGTCTCTCATTCCAATGTTTGCCTCGACTGTGTTTTAGTCGGGTTGAACCTCTCTTCGTTTTTATTTGCACTGATGATGGCATTTGTATTTTAGAGTGCCGAAACAGCTGTTTGCTGGTTTTTTAACCTTTTTTCATTTTGTATTTGTACTTTATATACGTTGTCATATTTTATTCACTATGCAGTACAAAGTTTTCGACTACTTTTTATGTATTCTTCTCCTTATTTATCCAGACATATATTAAAACAAAAAGCGTATGTATTTGAATTAAATAACAAATTAAAATCAAAGTCTAATCATTTATTTCTCTTACCTTTTTGGTGAAGGAAAGAACAACGTTTCATGCTGAGTGGTGGCGAGAAAAAAAAAATTCTGTCAACAGAAACGCCTTTCGTTCTTACACTCTTACTCTAAACTGCCCATTTTGTTTAGAAGATAGAAGCCCTCAAGTTCCCGCTAAAAATCATCACACCCCGAGTGAATCACTGATTAGTCTGGAATTTACACCACTGAGAGTCTGATCGAGGTAGAATGATGACTGGATGGCGACAACGATTAGCACCCCTTAACCCGCAGGGGATGACATGTTTTCGTACCCAGTCGGGCGATTTTAAACGAGTAGGAAAAAAAGAGAAAAACTGCTTTCGGTTGAGCGCTGGAAAATGCCCGATGTCTGTTGCTCAAGAGGAAAAAAAAAAGAAAGGTTTGAAATCCGTTTAACAAAAATGAGGAGTGGAATCATTGTTGAATTTTCCAATGTCGCCCAGTAGTTTGATTTTGCATCTTCTAGGCGACAGAATTTTTTCACTACGCGACATTGGTGTCGCGTAGTACCTATGTTAAAAAATGCTCTGGAGTCAGTGAAAATTAAAGAAAAAAAGGAGCCCAGGGTCGGCATGTTTTTCAGAGCCCAGAAATTTTTCAAGGAGGGGGCGGTTGATTAATTAATTTACCTACGTGTTTAATTAAAACATGCTTGGGGGGGGCACAATATTTTTATCTACTTTGGGCACAATATTTTTTATCTACTTGGGGAACAATATATTTATCTCTGTATTCCTTTTTCCTAACATTGCCAAAAATCGTCTGATACTGTATTTCTGAAACTTCAACTCTGAAAGATTTCCGAGAAGGAGATTTTAATTCAAACCCTATTTCTTTAACCTATTCTTATAAATATTAATCTATTTTCTCTAAAATAATTTTTACTTATTTACTTTTCTAGAAAAGTTCTGTGTTACGCCAATGACATGCCACATACACTAACAAACACATACACACAAACTAAATAAATAAATGAAATAAAATATAAACAGAATAAAATAAAATCATTTAAATTAAAAATAAATGAATAAATTTAAAATACCCCCCCCCCCCGTCTATCTTAAAAACTGGTAGAGCTCACTTGGAAAAGTGTTGACCATAGTCCATTAATGCAATAGAATACATATGCATGCATTTCAGTCTTCCTATATAATGAACAAAGCCTTAATCTGAACTCTTGTTTGGTCCCATGAGTGTTCAGAATAGAGAGAGTCCACTGTATTCCACTTTTACTTTCTGTTCCTCTTGAACTTGTACTGTGGGGTGTTGTTCCTTTTACTTCGTTTTCGAAGTGAAGGAAATATTGTGTTCACGAAAATATTTCCCCAAATTACAAATTAAATTTAGAAATTAGTACACTGCGTGGCAAAAAAAAAAAAACTCTCAAAATGCTTCAGACATTTTTTCTGCCGACTCTTACGCAAAATGAAACCCTGAATCCATTTATAACAACTGTTTTCCCCCATCACCCACCACTTATTGGAGATAGCGCCTTCCGTTTTTTTCCCCTACTGTTTCATAGCCTTTATTTTTATTTGAAGGGAACATTTTTTTACCAATAACAATCTTCTGAGGGACTAGAGAGGTAAAAAGTTCAAAAGCATGAATTTTTGTAGCAAGGAGAGAGACCTTATGGGGGTACCTCCCCCCCCCCAAAAAAAAAATGATTTTTAAAAAATCATCAAAAACTATCTCGTTTTTTTCTAACCCGAGTATTGACCTTACTCCTACAAGATGCATATCCAAGAAAATGTCATGTTACACATTTTTTTTTAAATCTTGGAAGCATTGCATGTTACATACGAGTCGCATTGCAGATCTTCAGTAAAAAAACATTTTGTATCACAGTGCCATAGCCAGACTTTCGTTTCGGAGGGGGTTTTACCAATACATTCTTTGAAACATTTATATGGTCTACCAAATTTCGTTTCATGTGTATTCTATTGATTTTTGTTTCAATAGACTATCTAAATGGAAGGAGGGGATGTTCGTGCAAAACACCATATTGTAACATAATAAATGAATTTCTCAATAACTACCATCAACACACAATGAGTGTGTACAATTTTTCAGTCATACTAATTTCATTTCAAATGAAATTGAAATAATAATAATAACAATATTATTTTTGTCACTGAAAAATAAATTAAAAAAAAAAAAAAAAATAATAATGTGTTAATTTATGGCCTTTTCTTTTGGATGAAAAATTTCGGAGGCGATTTAAACCCTATTAACCAAACCACCCCCTTGCATACGGCCCTGCTGTATTATTTATATTTCTTCAAGTTACATTCACAGATATAATAAGGATTGGAAATATAGCTTAATGTTGCTTTTGTCTTGTGTATGAAACTATAATAAGGTCTTTAATATTTCCAAAAATTTGGGGGATGGATTTTGCGAGTTCTGGTGCCTGTAGTACAGGCCTTCTCTTCACTTTTTTTTATAGGTGGATTACCGAATTTGGAGACTTTCAAGAGCCATCTCACATTGTAATCATTTGAAACCCCTCATCATATAAGTTCTCTTATTATAGACATTATAAAACTCAAACTTAATCTAATCAATTAAAATTAGTTGTCTACTATGTTGTAGTTCACCAGTATCTAGAACAGCTAATTCGTCAGTGTTATTACATCAACAAAGATTGTATGAAAAATAACTTTTTAATCTCTCAGATTAATAATAAGTTACTAGTTGTTTTGAAACGAAGTAATATTTGATCACTGCAAAAATGGTTTCTCTAGAAACTTTTCTATTTTATGCATTTGCATTATTGTGGATCACATAATTATGTCAGAACACATTCAATACAAAAAGCTTAGCTGTGATTGTCTTTCCCAATGAAAAATGAAATATTCAAATAATTTTCATATTAAACATTTATTACAAGAATTGGTACAAAAAACACCAAAAGTAAAGAGCACAATAAAATATCATTAAAAATAGGAATACTGAAAGTACATAAGAAAATATTCATTTCTTAGAAATTGGATCTCTAAGGTACTGCTTCGGCAATACCCTCACTTTCTATGATCAAAGCTCGTTCTAAAATCACTCTTCCTTCTTTGTAGCGTTGATTTTCTTCTATTGCGTACTCGTAAACCCAGCCCAACTTTTTATCACAGCCTTTGCAAGAAACATCTCGTACCAAATGGCGTCCAGTGAGCATTATACGACCTTGAACTTCACTGAAATATGAAACAATAAATTATATTTTACACTTTTAAAAGAAAGATATTTAATTAATAAAAAGAAAGCAGTGCTGAATATTTAAAATTGGAAAAATTAACACATTGGACAGTTAATAAGAAATAAATATCTTTGTGCAGAGAAATAAAAGGAAGTAAACAAAGTTTTTTCAATACACAGGGTCAGATTAAGGCATGGAACACTGGCCTAGGGCACCAAATTAGTAGCAAATGTTCTTACTAATTGTAGTAATTTCATGCTTTTACTAAACTAAGATACAAATATTAAATCTAGAAAACCCCATTTTCTCTAGAAAATTTTATTGTAAATGGTTCTGAATGCTATTTTTTGAACTTCATTCAGAGGGGAAAAGTTAAAGTAAACTCTTGTTCTATCAAATTTAGCATTATTGGTTACTAGTCCTCTTTGGCGACCAGATGGTTCTCCTTTTTACGCCTTCGCTTTTCTATGCAAGCAGCTACCTACGGCTGCTGTTAGGCTAACTTGTCATTCACCTTTTTATGCCAAGTTTGCCACCTTTGGCAGAGGTATTAATCAATCTATCTCTATCTTTTTCAATATTGATTTGAATAAAATGTTTTTTATATCTATCTCCAGTTGCGTTTTGTGATATTCACCTTTTTACGCCAAGATTGACGCCTTCGGGGGCTATCTACCCATGCGATCTATTATCTCTCTCTATTTATTTTAACCTTCCTGCTCATTCCCTAATAAAAACGAAGATCACTCAAAAGACCGCTTTTGTTATTTAATTAAAAAGCACAAAAAAAAGGTCCTCTCCTTTGTTCCCATAGTGTGCAAAAAGTAGCATTTGCCAAAGAGAAGAAAAAAAGAACTGGCTGTCTTAATTAAATAAAATGCGTACAACCATGTTTCGTAAGGTAGTATTGATACAGCAAAACGTCCAGTGGGGAGGGGGGGGGGAGAAAGAAAAGAAATAAATGGCTGCAATCCCAAGTAAAACTGGTATGTTGTGGCCATCACGAAACTTTTTTCTATATCTTTCTTATAATTCTGATCTCTCCCCATGCTTGACGAGGAAGCAGTATTCCTAAAGAAATTAAACTGTTCAAGTTAGATGTCTAAATCAGGTGTATATATATATATATATATATATATATATAATGAAAAATACATATTACTTAAGTTGGCCAGATTGAATAATTTTATCTCCATCTGATAACCATGAACAGCATATCTGAGTTTAACAAAAAAAATTACAACAATATAAAGTCCCATATCCAAATGGGTCTATTTCTCAGACATTTTTTAACAATCTAAGTATACAATATCTTCCCCTTTGCTAATTATCCTTAATTTCTCATGAAACAAAGTGCCAAAAAAAAAAATGTGTTTTTTTTAATGTAAGAGTAAGGGGCATATTCAACTATAACAGGTTTTGATGTAATTGAATAAGATCAATTGTATCTACCAATAGTGAAGCCAGAAATTCACGTTACCCTACCTAGAAATAAATTCCGTTCTACACTGCTGATAGATAAAATTCGATCGAATCAAACATAATCCAGTAGAATGTGACCTTTAGACAGAATACAGGAACTGAATTACAAGATGGTACCAAACATTTGAACGATTCATAGTTGCATATTTCCTAATACATGTGAAAATTAGAAACTCACAAAATGTAAATACATAAGAAATTCTCAATGTAATTAAATATACCTGCTAATGGTAATTATAACTTTGTTGAGCTAAAAGCTGGCCCACTACTGCAGGCCAGATTTTATGAGATCACGGATATAGTTTGGAGACCCCTG
Source organism: Uloborus diversus (assembly GCF_026930045.1). NCBI lineage: Eukaryota > Metazoa > Arthropoda > Arachnida > Araneae > Uloboridae > Uloborus > Uloborus diversus. The sequence goes on from NC_072735.1 coordinate 117,560,391, forward strand.
GCTAAAAGAATAGCCATCTTGCAAATGACAAAGAAAATGCTTCAAGTTCTTAGCTGAAATGCTTTGCTATTTAATGTTATACATTTAAAGTTAATAATATGAAATCACAAGAAATTTTCAAATAAAAGCTTAGTACCTATAAACTAGATTGACAACTTTGTTAAACAGGAAAGCTCGGCCTGTTGCGCCAGTAAATCTTGTGCTAATAAGTTCATTTCTGTTAGTTAAAACAGTTTCACAGCTGGCACATAAAATTAGTCGAGAGCCACCAATGTGCCTCAAAAACAGCTTCCCCATTTTTTTGACAAAAATCTGAAAAATAAACAAAAACCTTAATAGAAAAACATGGTTCAACTTGAGAACATATTCATAGCATGATTTTTTAATTTTGCTGTAGATCTTGAAAGAAAAACTATTTTATAGTAGAAAATCTAACTTGCTCAAGAACATCTGAACTAAATTTAAGAGCTAAACTCTACTCTTCAGAACTAACCTACCAAAAAATGACGGGAATATCATTTTTTATTTTCAATTACCTATCTACTCGAGAACCTTAGTTATGAATTTTAAATCTGATACCAAATTAATTTTAATGACATTTAAAGATTCCCTGCTTCATCAATCAAAAGAACAAATTCATAAAACATCAACAAAATTGCCTTTTTCTTAACTTATTTTTTAAGTTTAGAAATTAATTTCAAGCATAACAAAAAATAAATAAAAAACAGCTCAGGTAGAACATCCAGATTCCAGAGGCTGCAGTCTCACTTGTTTTTGGCTCATCATTCATTAATAGCCATAATTGAGATACAAACTAATAACCTCAAATGTAAGTTGAGTATGTCTTCCCAATGGCAGCTTAAAATATTTTAGCACACCAGTGAGAGGTCAGTAAACATAACTTGGCTCACTCCAGAAAAAGAGCTGATAAAAGCTAGGGTATAATTCAATACTCTAGTTTAAACTTCACTTCTTTTTATCTTGCTAAAATATTTTTAGCTACCAGTAATATACTGAGCTTCTAGAGGTTATTTGTTTGTAGCTTGTTTATGGCTATTCTAACAAAAAAAAAAAGGCCAATTTTCTCAGTTACCTAACTTGTCCCGGTAGTTAATTCGAAATAAAACATAGTATATAAAATAAAATTTATACGGTTTATATACATAAACAATTCCTTTTCAACTTTTGGACCGAATAGAATGAAGCTTAACAGCACAGGAAACGTATTAATTTCTTGTATAGATGGCATATTTAAAATTTAATGCTATACATCCGAAATAACTTATTTTATTTAACGATTTCCTCAATTTAATGATACATTTCAGCGGTCCGGATCTAACTGCATAGAATATATATGTTCCTCGATTTAACGATAACTTTTTCCAGTCCCTTGACAATCGTTAAATCGGGGTTATACTGCATGATAAAAAGTATACAAGCGACTTTTTACGGATTTAAAAGAATTTTAAAAAGATAAAATGGCATAGCATGTCTTTTAAACCATCGAAAATTCTCAGTTTCGATGTCACTGCAATATTTCCTATCATAAACCCGACAAATGAGTTGAAAATATTGAAATAAAACTTTACATGGGCAGTCAAACACAGAAATACCGAAACAAAAACGAAGACAAAAAACAACGAACAACGGTTGATCTTGTTGCCAATCCTACCAAAATCTATGTTCAGAAGATATCCGCTGAGTTGCAGAGAAATCTGGAGCGCGAACTGAGCAGAGCAGTCGAACAGTATTCGCAACTCCAACAAACTATAGGCGACGCTGCAGTCACTGTCTAATGGCGGATGAAAAAACTAAAACAAACGCACGCCGTAACGTATAAATTGCTTCTAAACTTAGGAAATGACAGAAATTTTTGTCCGCATGTATGATTTTTTGTTCTTTATTCATTTGAAAAGATTTTTCAAAGTCTTTTGGTTATTCTGACCCATTGAGAAAGAGATTAGAAATCAAAAAGTATTACGAAAGTAAAAAAATTGATGCAGAACACACAGTAAGTTGTTCTGAAGCAGCCATTTTCACGATGTTGAATTCGGTATTCATAAATTTTTGGTTCGCTTCGAACAGCATTTTCATTTTATACTGTTTTTTTATACATTAGTACATATTATGTCCAATTTCGTGACATTTCCGGCATTTATTGACATTTTTGTGACATTTCCGGCATTTGGTGACATTTTTGTCACATAATGCACATGCGTGACAGACTGTCAAGAGTAACATTTAACTCTAGATAATTTATTTCTATGACTATATAATTGGATATCAAAAGAAATCATCATGCATTTAATTCATTCGTCATGGAAATGATTTAACTGATATGTGAAATCTCGTCAAGATACATTCATTCGTTATGGAAATGATTTAACTAATATGCAAAATCTTGTCAAGATACATTATAAAACCATAACCATAGACTAATAATAAGAGTAGACCGAGCTATGGCAACCCTTTTGCTGCTTATAAACCAAACCATGTGACTGGTGGATATTCGGAACTCCAGCGCTCGAATACGCTACCTTGCGGTGATTTATAAAACTGCGTCTGCACCTAAAACATTGCCACGTTGCGCATCACGTGTGTCTGTTGACGTAAACGCGGTCAGTTTGTTCTGAGTAACGCATTCAACATGTCTAAGAACGCCTTCAACAACAGAAATTAATTCGTCCCTTAGTAGTATTCTCGAGCTTCTCAAAATAATTTCGAAAGCTTCTAAGCTTCTCAAAAGTATTAAATGGTGGAAGCGTAAACAAGAAAACTCTGGATTAACAAAATTGGATAACGTTATACCAGGTAAAATTTTTTATTGTTTTGTATGAATTTGTAAGAATATGGGGGTTTTTTTAATCTTAAATTAATTAAACTTACCATATTTTACAGCAGCATTTAGTTGGAATGGACAGTATGCAAAATATTTTCTTGAATATATTATCGTAGAACAAAATGAATAACCGAGAAAGAATTTACTTTATTCCTTTTATTCTCAGCTGAAAGGTTTCGCCAAATTTGTTTAGGGTTATTAATTTTTAGTATTGTGCGAGCAAAGTAGCCTTGGCGAGATTTCGCGTTTTTAGTTAAACCATTTTTAATTTTTATCATGAGTGGAATAAAATGGTAGTAAGATTACAGAATTCGATAAGTGAAAGGAAATAATGGTCAATCAACTGAAAAGAAAACTACCACCATATATCCGTGAGAATTTTGTTGATGATTTGCATAACATGACACAATTAAATCGTAACTCAGAAATTAGAAAAATCGAAACAGAAAATTTTTAAATGAACCGATTCGGGAATTCGAGAGAAATAACTCAACTACAAATGGAAAAAAAAATAAGCTCTAGCCAAGCAAGGCAAAAAAGTATCATCTTCTTTCGATAACAATTTGTAATGTCACATTGAATTTTCTAGCATTAATTGTTATTCTTGTCAGGCCACAATTATTATTTAGTTTTATCAAGAATTGATAAATATCGAATTCAACATCGTGGAAATAGCTGCTTAGAACTACGAACTACGTAGTTTGCATGAATCTTTGACGTTTAGTAATGCTTCTTGAATTCTCATTTCTTTCTACGTGGGCCAGAATATCCACAAGACTTTGAAAATTAATTTTAAAAGAATAAAGCGAAAAAATCATACATAACAACAAAAATCACAACACTTTTAGCATTTTCTTCGTTACCATGTGCGTTTGTTGTAGTTTTCAATTCCGCCATTAGACAGTGACTTCAGTGCCCCCTATAGTTCGTTGGAGTTGCGAATCCTAGCAACAGCGGGCGTTAATCGTAGCAGACGATCAACGCCAGCGCGAAATAAAATAAATAGAATTTATGGAACACGGAAGAATGATCTTTTATGGAGTCCGATTTGTAAATTTGTTATTCTAATTTGTAAATATTTTGTTAATATAGTGAGTTTTTCGTTTAGATAGCATTGTGCATTTTCTTTAGTCAATTTCAATAACTCTCTAAGCAATAAAAGACGCAAGCGACCAAGAAGAATCAGCAAACGGTAAGATTTTTACCTACAGTTTCAATTTAAGATACCGATTAGTACATTTTTGCGTTAACGCAAAACGTTTACGCTATTTCGTTCACGCCAACGCTGACAGCTCCAAATGAAATAAAAATTGTCGAAAACTGATCAAAAACTATTACTAATGTCAAAATAATGCATAACTAAAAGAAAAACAGTTCAATCTCTGCACCTGGAAGTTTTTTTAATGAAAACACATTGTCTTGAAATACATGTCGAATGCCAAACTATAGATAATGCTGCCATCTAGCAACCATGCTGCCAGGGGTCCGGAGGTTTTTCCCCCGAGAAATTTTCGAAAAAAAATCTGTATTTTGAGGCCTTATATTAGGTAATTGAGACTACAAAAATATGAAGAAAAAAAAAGGCAAACAAAGTCTTTTAAAAGTTATACATTCTTTTGCAAATCAAGATCAAACAAAATAAAAACTGCTTGCTCGACAAATCATAGAACTTAATGGACAGAGAGGAAAAACGAGAGAGGAGAAAAGAGAAGCACCCCGCCCCATCTGCTCATATCGGCTTTTAGTGAAGTTTGTTTTTGATCACTTCCCCTACCCCCATTTTTTTTTTCATTAAATGCCCTACAGTATGAAACTTGTACAAAAGGTTTAAAAGAAATGGTGTAGACATTCAGAAAATAAGAACGGAAGAGCAATATTCTGGCCATTTGGACAATTCATACTTTATTTTCTTGATAAGATACAAAATTGAAGAACTTTTCAAGGAATTTCAAAAACTTAAATGATTTTCAAAGACTCTCGAACAGTTGAAATTATTTGAAGCTCTTTATTTACGCTTTTCAGAAGCTGATTGCACAATCTTACAAAATGATTATAACTTTGTAAGACACACCCGTTTTAAGTTAAAAATAAATGCAACGAAATATTTCTTGAAACAAACTTTTTTTTTCAATCACAAGTAGTGCAGAAAATGAAAGAGAGTAGAGTGTTTTTTTTCTCTCATACTAAAGGTATTAACAGTATGCAGTAGAAGTAAGGAAAAAAAAACAAGCAATAACAAAAGAACTTCCATGATACTGAATTTGGCATTAAATAAATGCAAGACAAGAAACATATCAGTCACAAAAATGATCTTGAAAATTATGCTACAAAAACGCGAGAATCGTGATTTTTTCATTTTTTACTCAGGATGTATCAAGGAGCTGAATATGGCACATCTTGGTAACAAAATACTCGCCTAATCGGAAACTAGGGGCCCAGCCTTTGGGGAGTCCCCGGCTCGAATCAGTACAGTGCAAGTTTTATAACAGTTTTAGGGGGAGGAGGGCAGGGTCGTGCACAGAGGGGAGAAGGGACACCTGTTGGCCCGGGCCCGAGCTTAAATGGGGCCCAATATTTTAAAAAGTAGGGTTGAAAATATGGGTAAACAATATGGAGGGGGCCCAAAAAAAAAGCATTTGTGACAGCCCCAAAATTTCTGTGCACGTCCCTGGAGGAGGAAGTGCACAGAGTCAGTTTGGTAGACTTGAAAAATCTACCGAACTGACAAAGGGCCTGCCTTAACCCTGGCCTGCCCTGAATTGAATTGGGAAAGAGAGCAGGAAGTCCTAATTAAAGGTCTAAATTTCAAGTGTGCCTTGCAGCTAATGAGGACTAGAACTGCTTTTTCTGTATTTCTTCAAAATATTATAAATTTTGAATAGTAGCAAAATTAAGAATTAAAAAAAAACTTTGTTATTTTCCTTTTCTGACATTAGGAATTGAAAAAAAAACCATCTTCTGTTTTACGGTACAAAACATTTCGGGTTTCGGGGGGGGGGGCGGGCCCGTCAGGCCCTTCCCCCTCTGGATACGGCCCTGCTATGACCATAACCCTATAAGCAGATTTTTGGCAAAACTCTTCTACCGATAATGACAGCTTTTGCAGAGCAATAAAATAAAGTTGGCGCGATATTTTAGCGATAAAAATTCCAAGCTTTTATTTTTTACTGTTTAAATTCTTAACGTTCTTTTTGGATTTTTCAATCTGTTCTGCGGTAAATATTTTCAAGAAAATTTATTTTGCATGCTGTCCATTTCAGTTGGATGCTATAGTAACAAGGTTATTTAAATCATTTATGTGGAATTAGGTTAAGGAAAAGCAGTAATTTTTCAGCATGGCCCTATAGTGTCCAGTCAATATTGTTTAGTCCGCTTTTTCACATCGAATTGAAAAACTGATATTTATTCAAATTCACTCAGAACAAGATAAATGAAATGTGTACTCACAGTTCATATCAAATACTTTTGATGTTACGCTGTTGCGAATGACGGTTTCAAATGATGAATTACGCAAATAAAAACAAATACACATAACAAACTGTTTGTTTTGCCCAAAATGAACTCGTGGAACTCAATGTTTTAGTTTTTTCGCAGTTTTGTAAATCACCGCAAGGTAGCGTATTCGAGCTCTGGAGTTGCGAATCGCACTTTTTTCAGCCCTGGCCCAGGCTACGCCATGGAGCTATACGCTCGCCGACCTTCACTGGTAGCTTACCTGTAGGTTGATCACATAACGCTACTGAAGTCAGCGCATCGGAACTAACGACATTATTTGTCATGTGATCAACCAGCCGGTAAGCTACCGGTCGATAAACGAACGCAAGCCTAAAGTTCCTCACGTTTTCATACAGGGACTCTATTTCATTCTAGCATGCGATGATTGATTATTCGCAAATAAAAGAGTTTACAGAGCCACCACCTCCTATAGAGAAAGCCCAATCACTAGTTTCGTCACTTGACCGAAAAAGGCTGACTCAGAGGAAATTTCCCAATGAAAATCGCTTTAATTTATGTCTCTTAACATACTAAAGCTATTATTATAACTGCCTTATGAAAGTTTAAAATCGAATACAAAATTTCAGACACACAAATACTAAAACGAAGAATGAAATTGAACGCTTTTGTTTGCTGAAGGTTTATCTACGTTTATACACAACATGCATAAAGAAAACATAAATTAGTTTTGTGTAGGAGCTGGCTATGATAGTCTTTTGGCAGTCATTAAGAATTTTTCTCTGCTATTCTTTGCAGAGCATTAACACATCCATGATAACTTGCGTCATTTCCATATAGAATCTTCCTTCACTAACAAATCAGAAAGATCATTTCTATTGTCTAGGAAGGAATGGCTCAAAATTTTCAATGTGAACGCTTTTGGTTGTGCGTCACCGACGTCTGTATTATCGTTGGTTTTCGCCTTCTTTGTCACTCCTAAAAGCTCTTCTTCCTGTGAGTTCTGAACTGTGTGAGTTTAATAACTGTACTTCTGGAAAGAGTTCTGGAACCAATCGCATAAAATGTCTCCAGTGACCGAAGCTCGGTTATTAGCACAAAGGAAGTTGATTACGCGTAATCTGCAATCTTTAGAAGTTTGGATTTTGAAAGAGGGGAAAATTTTATCTGTTTGCATTGCCGCATCCACGTGAAACCGAAACTCATCCGCGTTAAATAAAATAAAGGTGTCAAATCTTAAACCGCGTAAAATAAACCTGCGTAAAACGAGGGTCTACTGTATTTAAAAGGAAAAACATGGGGGAGCATGCACTAGGCACTGCATGACTATAAGAAGTATAAAAAGTACGTACATATAAATATTTTTACACGAAAAAAAAGCTATCGAGGATTTTGCGTTTTGAATATTTAGTGAATTTACTATTAACAGAATCAAAATTTGATTATAATATATGAAGTTTAAATATTTCGCGAGTCCAGTTATTCACTATTCCAGACTGATGAATTCATAGCAAGGTTATTACCGGTTGTATGGGGCTCTGAAGACAGCTCTTTTTTTTTTTTAATCCATACCAGAAGAGGAGCAATTCCTTGAACAGCACTCCTAGAGTTATTGATTCACTAAAATTACTTTGTAACCACGAAATATTTAACTCGCCACAGTCACCATTAATAAACACGGATGATCTTCGATCTTCTGGAATCGAACCTGAAGCACTTCGCTTTTAAGTCCGCCGATCAGGCTAACCCGATCTTCTCTGGACGTGATTCGAGTCCCTACCTAAAAACGCATTGCAAATTGCATGAAGTTCTGCCCCCGTAAGTCTAGCTTAAAGTTGATAACTTCAGCTTAATACTAAGCTTCACATCACTTAATACTCAAATTTTGTTCATTGTAATGGGAATTTCGTTGCGTTGTAACGAGTTCATTTTTTAAAGTTAGGTTCATATATTCATATCCGCAGTTTCAAATAAAATATCACGCAATCGTTGCGAAAATATTCTAATCGAATTCATTAATTTGTTGCTCTGTTAAAATAAAGAGGCTGCTTTCGGAAACGGTTCAGTGGTTACAATGGGCGGTTTTATACGAGTGTTGGGAGAGGGGCAATACCCTCCCAGTTTTGGGAGGACTTTTTATAGTAACAAAAACACTTTCTAAAATCTCAAAGCAAAAAATCCTGATTTCTTTTTGCTTTTTTTGAATAGTTTGGAAGTGAAAATGAAGAGAATAACAAAGGTCCTTGATAGGAGAGGGAAAAAAAAAAGAAAAAGAAACGAAGCACCTTTCATAATGCACTCAAAAGGACAAAATAACTTTTAGGGTTAGAAAGGAATTGGAATAATTGAAAACTTCAAGAATACTTAAATTGTCCTTTCTGACTCAGAAGTTATTGTCCTTTTGAGTGCAGTAGGAAAAGAGCTTAGTATGTTAAAAAAACTCTGCTATTTTATTCTTTTTAGGGTAAATGTATTTCAAAAATGGAATAATGTTATCATCTAGAAACTTCACTTTATTTTTCGATATAAATGCTTCATACTAAAAGAAAGAAAGAAAAAAAAAAAAAAAACTACATATGTGTCTAAAACTTCAAGCAATTGGCACTAAAAATTAATCCTTGTTCTTCTCTAGGATTTATTTGTGCTTATTTCATTAGAAGCATTTAAATATTCAAGGTTTCCTAAACTAATTTATGTTTCACAACATACAACTTACTCGTGATAAAGATCCTATGTCTCTTTACTTAGCCCTGTTATCGATTATCGGCATAGATGAAGATATAAATCCTAAGAAAGCAATGACAGTATAAATTTCATGCTTGCTACAGAGACGCCTTGATTCAAAATTTTCATAATGATTACTATTAAAATTGCTGTTGTAAGGCAACAAATTTTTGTAACAATTTAATCACTTAATAGGGAAATTACATGAAATTGACTGTTTTCCATCCTATTCAAAATAGTTTTATTTCAGAATTAATATTTTTAGCGTTTTTATTTTTGTATCTAACATTCAACAAATCAATTAGTGAAATCCCCAAGTCTCTAAGTGGTCTAGTTGCTGAGATATAAGCAAAAGCAGGCCTCAGAATTTCTGTGACAAAAGGCCAAGTATAATAAAACTGCTTAAAAAACTTCTATGCAAAATGCTCTATGTGCAAAACCTTTTCCTTTCATTTTAGTACAAAAAATATTTTTCTGCTGCAATTGGTTCAGGGTTGTATGGTAAAAAGTACTAAAAACTGCTAAGAAAACTTTTTTGGAAATAAATTGCAGCCAAAGTTACTTCCTGATAATGTAGCTTTCTATGGAAAAAAATGGTTAAAATCGGTACAGTAGTTTTGGAACCTATTCAATATAAACAAACAAATCTTTCCTCTTTTTAGTAATACTGTAAGCCAAGCGACCACGCCCTTTAGCGAGTAGCAGATTTTTTTTTTTGCAATTATAAATGTTTTACCAACTTAACAAAAGAAATATCAAATTTCTTTTTTTGAAGAAGGTGAAATATTTTTATTATAACATAGTTAAAATTTAGAAAAGGTGCTTTATACCTATCCCGGGATGAGCTTACAAAAAAACTGGAAAAAGAGAACAAAAAGTGCTAACTTGCAGTTTCATCGAATATTTTAATTCCAATCCAATGCATTTTATAATGTAATGTTAAATTGTAATTAACCATATTCAAAACATTTTTATTCACAAAACATTTATGTGAGTGTGGAGATGTTTAGTTCACAAGTTGGAAATTGAAGAACTAATAAATACAACTACAACAAGGATCACTTTTTATTCAATAACGAAGTTTATTCATCACTGGTACTGTGCTTTTTTATATTAATCAGCATCTTTAATGAAAATTATAATACATTATGCACTTCTAAATATTTACAAAGGAATCTGAATTTTGCTTTGAGCAATTTCACTTTTTTTTCTGTACTGGCTTTGAACCAAACATTTAAACAAAATTACTGCCTTAAAAAAATCATGATGTTGAAATATGCCTATATACATACATAAGTGTTATGTACAAATGGAATTCCCATTATTTTTTCATCTTCATTTTGATTCTAGGAAAAATAATTTTTCATATATACACTATAGCACAATGTGAAACTATAATTAATTAAAGGCTACCTAGGAGCATGATTATTCATTAAAAGAGTCTGCCTATGAGTCTTTGGAGGCAACTGTGGCGTTGATCTACCAGAATGTGGTGGTGGCAACAATGTAATAGGATTGTCCAACACTCCAACAGATGTATGATGAGCCACCGGGATAGGAGATAGAGAAAAAGGAGTGCTTGTAGAAGGAACAGTAGCATCATTTAATGATGACTGTGACAAGCGTCTAGGCGTATTTTGTGGTATGTTGGCAACGTCCAAAGCAGAGTTTCTTCTTGGCAAAGTAACTTCACTCGAAGAGTTACACCAACTGCTGCTGTATGGTCTGGGTATAGGAGGAAAATTGGAAGCAGAATGCATTCGAGGCAGAGTTCCAGAACATCCTCCTAAGTCTCTTCGTGGTGGCAATGGTGGAGGACTGGTTTCTCGAGGTGGCAACAAGGGCGCATCTGTTGCTTGTTTACTACGCGGAGATGTGTCCCCAACAGATGACTCTCTTTTCCGTCTTGGGGGCAGAGGAGGAGGAGGCAAGGAAGGCGGGCTGGGAAGAGGAGGTGGAGGAGGAGGAATATTACTTGATGCAAAAGATGGGCTTGATGGATAACTTCCCGGGGCTTCAGGTATAGCTATAGTTCCTGCAAATAAAAATCATTAAAAATAAGTTACACAAATAAATTAGATTAAAAAAAACAGGCAAAACAGCTGGTTAACAGTTAAAAAATGAATTTATTACAATTATTAGATATTAGGTACTGTTAAGCAATTTAAAAGAGAGGGAGATTCATGCAGTCATAAATTTTAAAGTCCTCCTTTAAAAAAATATTTTTATGCTTTAGCAGGTTAGGAATTAATAAACTTGGAAGAGAAAAAAGATTTTTTGAATAAAATAAGCATTCAGTAAAAAAGGCATTTGTTGCACAAAATCAAAGAACTTACAATTCAAACAAAAACACCTGTAAATCTGGTATATTTTTTCATTATTTAGTTGTCTGTAAAGTTAGAAGAATAATCATAAATAGTTATAAGCTTACATGCAATAAATATGCTTTCATATGCAGATTCTTGCACTTTATCATTTGTCTGCTAATATTTCATCTTTTTTGTTCATACGGCAATGCACATATCATCCCCTTAGAGTAACAGTAGGATAACTTAGTGTTATTTCTGGGATTAGATGTCTTAGTGTTGCTCTGAGGTGACGATATTAGAGATGCGCAAGTTGATCGGCAGTAATCAACCATAATCGTCCAAATTTAACAGATTAATCAGGAAAGAAAATATTTTATAAATATTTTTTAAATTTTTATGTATTTTTTGCACAAGAAACCAAGATAAATAAATTTATTAACAATAAATGAATGTAATTTTGTGCAACATGAGTATAACATGTAACATTAAAGTAGTGTACAGCCTAAAATAAAGACAAACAATATAGTCCAGTCAATAGGTAGAAAAAAACGGGCTTGGCTTACAAAAAATGGGGTCCAAGATTTTTTTTTAAATTTATATATACTAGAGCCAATATGAAAAAACCAAGTTATCCAACACGAAAGACCTTGGGAGAAGTTTTGGGGGCCGAAAACCCCCCAAAATGTGTGACTTTTTGTGGTATTTTCAAAATATCTCAAAAATGGTTAAAATTACAAAAAACTTCCAATACAAATGTTAAAGAGGATTAAATTTCCTTCAACTTTTGTCATTACAATATTTTTGTAGCATGAAAAGCAAGCGAGTTACAGCTACTTGAAAGTCGCACTTTTTCTGAACCTCTCAGCGAAGTGCGTGAAAGCGCATCAGATAATGGAGGAAAAAAGTAGAAACGCCGGCAGCCTTGGAAATCATTTGTCTTTCGCAGCAGAGGGTGAATGCCTCTGTTCCCTTTAATTAAAAAAAAACACCCTAGTCCTATCCCCCCCCCCTTTTTTTCTCTCTCCAAATGCGATGTATCGACTCAATAACTAGTCACAGGGGTAGAAGTGATCAACTTGTCACATATAGGACATTTTCCACAAAAAATATAGGACAAATATAAGACACATTATATGAATAGTTTCGCTATGAAAAATAAAATAATACATACATATTATTTATTTATTCTTATCAATGATTTTGTTTAAAAAAAACCTTCAAAAAAAAAATTATAACTTACACCTGAAATGACTTTCCTGTAGTTGAAAGAATAATTTTTGAAAAAAGTGTACTTTGTAGACAAAAAAAAAAAAAAAAAAAAAAGTGAAATTTATTGATAATTAACACAGCAACTCACAATTTTTGCAGGGATAGAAGTGTCTCAAACATAACTTATATAAATAAATAAAAACCGTCTTTGTATTGAGAACTAACAAGAAATAACCAATGCTTTGTAGCACAAACATAGATATTTTGTTCTATAAAATTCCACGAAAAGAAAAGATTGCAAAAAGACTATTATAACATTCCGATCAGAAAATGCACTGAACACGAAAATATACCCGCGAAAACAAAAACCAAAAACATGAAAACAAAACCAAAAAAACCACGCTGGAAAACAAAACAAACTGCTGTTGCCAAACGCAAAATTCTAAAACCAACTTCAGAATTCGTTCTCGAAACTCCACCCACTACAGTGACGTCATATTGCTGTGGCCAATGAGAGAAGATGCCTGTTGCAGGATTTAGTGAGTTGTGTTTTTTAATTTGAAATTCGTTTGCACACGTACTTTCGACGAAAAATCCGATGTCAGATAGTTTGTTTACTGTTGTTTTAAAGAAATAAATTGGATAAAAAACAGGAATATAGGAAATATAGGACATTTTCCAAAAGTATAGGAAATATAGGACAGTTTTCATACTTTTTTTGAAAATATAGGAAATATAGGATATATAGGACCACTTTGACCCCTGTAGTCATGTTGGTCACTTCAGAGTTCGAGCGAGAGTATCTTTTATCAATCTGTGTGATCTGTATTACAATTTTTTCCCCTAGAAATGATTATGCCTGACCAAGTTTTTTTTTTAAATTTAATTTAATTTTATTTTTATTTATTTATTTATTTATTTTTTTGCGAAATCAGTTTGAATGAATGCGAAATAAAGAGTGTGAAGGAGAAGGGGTTAGAAAATCTTCAAAGATGCAGCGCAAAACGTCAAAATGAAGAACATCAGCGTTTTTTGAAGGACCTAAAAGAAGTGACAATTCACACTGCCTGTCATAAATGCTAAATTAATGAGCAATCAATCTCTTCTCTTGAAAGATTTGTGGCAAATTATAACAACAAGAATCGTCTTATTCAACTTCTTGAGACATATTTTGAAGAGTGTGGCATTAAAATCAGGCAGCTTCTAGAAGATGCCAACTTACTTACTACTCTTTCAAAGGCGAAGGAAATTGAAAAGGTTGTTATAGTGGGCGAGAGGATATAGATCTGTTGGTGCTGATGACAGCTTTAGGACAGCCTTTCAGTAACTTGTTCTGTTTAAAACCTGGAAGAGGGAATGCTTGTGATTTGTTTTTCCCCCCCACTAAATCCTTTAAGTTTGACCCCAGCAATATTCTTTTCATCCATGCGTTTATTGGGTGTGACACGACTTCGGCAATTTTTGGTCAAGGCAAAATTAAGTTGTACAACATATCCAAAAAAAAAAAAAAAACTCCTGAAATTAAGGAAGCTATTGAAGTATTTATAGACGCAATCAGTCATCATGATGCCATAGCTGCAACTGGAGAAAACATTTTGAAAATATTATACACAGGTGACGTAAAGTATTTGAACCTATCTTTGGATACTTTGCGATTCAATCTTTTTATAAAACTAGTATACAGGGCTAAAATAAATCTTGCAGGGCTACCTCCAACGTGCGGGGATGCTGGACGTTATCACTCATATCGGTGCTACCACCAAATTCAAAGTTGGTTGGGCAACGTAATTGATCCAGAGAAATGGGGTTGGGAAAGCAGAACGTAAGGTCTAATGCCTGTTGACACGAAAAGAGATTCAGTTACTCAGAATCTTTTGAAGATTGTACCTTGTACCTGCAAGAAAAATTGTACTAGAGCCTGTTCTTGTCACAAGGCAGGTTTAAAATGCTCCAGCACGTGCAAACACTGCAGTGGTACAAATTCTTAAAATGTTGCAGAAATTTCATTTTTGGGTGAGATTGCCGAAGAAGATGATTTGTTCCAGGAGCTTTTGGAATCACCGCAACAAGGAGATGAACAATTAAAGGACCACAGTTTCTTTCCACTCCCTACAGATTCTGAACCCGGAGAACCTGGGCCTTCAAAACGGCTTCGAAGAAGATTTATAGACGTATATATACAGAGTATTTTGTTGTCCTTTCTTTATTTGCTTTAAGGACGAATGAATTTCCCTGTAATTTAAATGTATGTATTAAGCTTCTACAGTTGGATTTTCATTTTGAAAGGTAATTCTTTTGGGTTTTTCATGCCTCAAAAAGTCAGTTTCTGCAGAATTTTTTCATAGTGTTCATTACGTATAACTATTGTACCTTCAATTATGCATTATTATGTCTATTGTTTGCTTATTATCACCCTAATATTTATTCATTCATATTTATATTCAAATATCGCATTTTCGCTTGTAATGGAATAGATGGTACGAATTATGTGCTTTAAATGAATGCGAAGTTTATGTAATTCAATTACAAACTGCAATATAAATCATATGTTTTTGGAGTCTGATGAAGACTACCTCTGTCAGACCAGAAATATTAGTTTGTGAACGGTGGAGGAGGGTTTATTATTATTATTGTAGCATAGGATGCATAATTGTGTTGATTGTGCTTGCTTAATAGCTGCCTAATATTCATTCCTTCACATTAATATTTAAAAATCACATCTTTGTTTGCAATAATTAGACTAGAATGTACGAATTATGTGCCTCAAATGAATGTGTAATCCAGTTACAAACTACAATATATCATCTGTTATTGGAGTCTGATGAAGACTACCTCTGTCAGATCAGAAATGTTACTCTGTGAGCAGTGGGGAAGGTTCTTTTTTTCATTATTGCATCGTCGTATGTGCTTTAAATAAGTCTGTATATATGTATTTCAGTTTCATAATACATAGTCTGTTTTTGGAGTCTATAGTGAGAACTAATTTATCAGCCAGAATTGCTACTCTGTGTCCGGCGGGGGGGGGGGCTGGAGCAAGAGACTCAAATTACTCAAGATGTCGATAAACTCTCCTGAAACTTAAGTTTCTATTCAAGTTCTAATAATTACGACGCCTTGCTTTCGGTGTGAAAGCTTTTTTTTTCGGAGTGGAGAAAAATGACCTATTTTCAAAGAGCTATAGCAAGCTTGCTATTTGCGCTACAAAAAAGTTGTAAATACAAAAGTTGTAGGCAATTTTATGTTCTTTAAACTTTATATTTAATACTTTTTTCTAAGTTGAACCATTTCGGAGATATTTTCAAAAAAACAAAAAAAGTCATAAATTTTTGTGGTTTTTCGGTCCCCAAAAGTTCTCCCGGGGTCTTTCGTGCTGGATAACTTGGTTTTTTCATGTCGGCACCAATATGTACAAATTAAAAAAAAAAAAAAATCTTTGACCCCATTTTTTGCAAGGTAAAATGTATTAGTCTATTTGTATTAGTCTATTGACTGGACTAATACAAAATTTGCATAAAATTGAATGAAATATTGAATCTAACCCTCACAGTTGACAGTCACATAACACTATAATGAAGAATTGAATATGGTAACTTTTAAATTGTAATGTAAAAACAGGAGTACTTCAGGATTGCTAGAATATAAACTTTTTTTTGCTGGTTCATGTACATTTCCTCCCACTAGATAACTCTTCACTTTATTTCATTATTTCAATAATTATTTGATTTTTTAAAATTTCATGTACATGCTTAAAGAGTTTTATATTTTCTGAACAAAAATTGATGGTTAAAGTAACGTTAAAATTTGTTTGTTCTGAAAAAATACGCGTATTTTTAATGTTGCAACATGCTTCGTATGTCAATATATTTTAACAATAAACTGAATATTTGCTCACAGAAATTGAATGAAATTGCAAAAATTTATTTGAAAAAGAAAAATTTGTCAATGCAGAAATTGTAGAACTAAAAACCATCATCATCATTAATTGTTTGCTAACTACCACTAATTGGTAAGTAAGGCAGTGAGAAGCAAAGGGATGTAAGTGGACATTTTCAAGTTTTGAGTAAAACGCGTTTAAAAGATAGCATCCCAGGTAAGATTTCATTGAATTTTTTTTCTAAATCATGCTGCATAGCAGCAACTACCACGGCTACTAGCACCATCTCTTGCCCAAAGACAGAGGAGAGGTTCACCTACCAGTGTGCTGGTTATCTCCAAATTTTTAATTTTGCCACTTACATCCCTTTTTTCTCACTGCCTCAATTGATCAATTTGCTAATCGACACATCCCCAGCACATATCAATATCCCCCTTCCTAACCAAGACTCAGGTTAAGAAGCTACAGAGGCTCAGCTACAGAGCCCTCTCCCTTCATTTGATGAAACTTGCATCTCAACTATGAAAACTACAATTTTAGCAAGCATTTCATGTACCTAATTAAACTTTTAAAATTAATTAAGTTTAAAATTAGGGGAAAATTTACAAAACAAGAATTTTTGAATACAAATAACAGTTTACAAAAAACTAAAAAGATACACTGCAATTCTTACTAATCTCACTCGAAATGCAATTGATGGGTTGTAGTTTTCAAAGGAAATAAGTACAAAATAAATCTTTAAGATAAAAATCTGCCCCCCCCCCCACTTCTAAAATAACTATATTCATTGAAATTTCATGTTTTTTTAAGACATAAAATTGCTATTTTTAAACTGCTTTCATTTTTTATGCATTCGTTACTTTCATTTTGTTTTATATAATGACATCTGAAATAAATATATTTTCAATTTCAAAGTTATGTTATAAAATGTTCAGAGTTTTTGTTGCTTGAAAAAAGAAAAAAAAGCATAATTTTTTCCTGTGACAAATCATTTATTAACATAAAAATCAGATTTGAAAATATCATGATATTTTCGAAAATATCCAATATTTTGATATTTTTCGGATATTTTGATGTATATCCAATATTCAATTAGCACAAACTAAAGTCTTCAAAATAGTAAATGCATCCTCAAATCACTCTTTATTTTCTTATATTATATTTACAATACGTAGACTTAAAATTAAGGTTTCTTTCATTATTTATAAATGCAAAATTTCTTTTACATTTCTATCAATTTTAATGGAGTTGATTTAGCATTAGTTGTTTTACTCATTTTTCTTCTGTTAGCTACTTTTACACTTATAGGATTCAGAAATAAATAATATGACTGCACATAGACTAATGCATAAGACATTTCCTTATTTTCTGGGCAATGTTTAATATTTAACTAGCAATTTTAATAAGAATTAAAATTGTTATATTATTAATAATTTTATGAATATAAAATACAAGTAAAAAAGGAATATTATATGACTATTATATTAATGATGTATTAATACATCATAAAAATATAGTACACAACTTTTTAGTTATTTTTAATCACAAATCAACAATATTACTATGATTAATATAATTTTTGTATTGAAAATACTGTGGTTGAAAAATATAAATATTGAAAATATCAAAATATCATGATATTTTCCAAATAAATATCGGATATATATCATGATATATATCGACCGATATATATCGGCAAACCCTGATAAAAATAATATTTTTCTTCATACAAAATAACATAATATAATTTCTCCTGTGACAAGGTTGTTCCACCAGTTTTGCCATGTCACCTCTTGTTTACAAAATACTAATATAATAATGATCAACAAGTACTGCAAAAAACATAACTCCCCCCCTTTTATTATAAATAACAAGAACATGAAAACCAAATACCTGTGCCAATCATAACAGGAGCAAACACACTATGATCACTATTCATGCCACCAGCTGAAAAGGGAGGTGTAAGAGGTGTTGAAGGATTTGGAGGAGTAACAACACAAGACTGAGCATCATCATCATCTTGATTATTTTGTTGACTACTTATACTAAAACTACGAGAATCAGATGGCAAGCTTGTTGGATGGTGACCAGAACGAGACAAACGTGGCTTTATACCGGGAGATTTTAATGGCAAATCAGGCCATTTGCGAGGCTGTAAATGAAAAAAATGAAATAAAATAAATCAGTATTTCAAATATATAGTGTAGTAACAAAAAAATCATGCAATATGTCAATATGTATCAAAATGAGCATTGTTGAAAAGTTTTTAAAAGTTCAATTGCATTAATTACGTTCATGGATTTTTTCTGGTTTGTTTGTTTCAACTTTGTTTTATATACAGCTTTTGCATAAAAAACAATATGATTTTTGGAAAGGGTTGAGAATAAATGTTAAGCATTCCTATAAATACTACATATTTAACAAACACAGCAGTATGTTTAGTTTTAAAAAATGTATAAGGTTGTTCAGCTGTGTTTTAGTATTTTTTGATTGGTTTTAAATTTGTTGATACTTTCAGTCCCACTTCATCTAGTAACAGATAAACAAATAAAACAAACTTATAAGAATAAAACCCCCTGGAACCAAATAACATGCATAATTAAAGATCCTTGTTTAATGGAATAACTTTCCCGGATAGTTTAATAAGATTGATCTGCTTTGTAAATATTGTTGCTATTTTTTAAAAAATAACAACAAAAGAATAAAATTCATGAAAAGAAAGAAAACCAAATTAATTTTTTTCCTTTTTGGGACAATGCTAAAAGCACTAAGTGGAGGGTTCCATAAGGCTTTAGAATGTAAAGGCAATATTTCTCTCAGAAAACGCAACTGACAAAATATGGCATCTTGGTGGGGATTATAATGTTCTTTATAATTTGAAAAAAGTGACACAAAAGTGCTCTCAAAACACTTTGAGTAAGCAAGCTCTGTTTGACTTTTTCAAAAAATAATGTAGGGAAAGTGTGCAAAAACAAAGATTTTGAAGTTAAGTTAGTAGTTACCATTGAGAAGGAATACTAATGGAGGGAGCCATAGCAAATGTCTCAGTGAAATAAGCTTGGGACCCAATGTTTCACAGGTCAGGTGACTTGTTTCGCTGGAAAGTTGTCGAGTTTTGGCACGCAATCGCTCTTTTGGCACTAAATATTTTTCAGACGACCCGATGGCGCTTATTATAAAGTCGGGGTCTCAAATCAGAGCAACTCTGGCTCCAAATCCTTTACCGCATAAAAATAAATAAATAAATAACGGATATAAATACAGGCCTATCATTCAAACTCCCTCTCCCCACTTCTTTCCGGATTTTAAAATATAATGTAGTTGCATTTTTCATGTATTTTGATGAATTATTCCCTGAAATGACGGGCATGTACAAATAGTTTAAAGTGTTATGTTATTGACTGAAAATTTATGGATTCATATGTATTGTAATCAATGTTTTGAAATGATTTCATAGGCAGGCATACTAGTATTTAAATTGAAGCATAAAAATAGCAAATCTTTATTCTTGCGCATCTGCTGTTCACTGGAGCTTGGCGAGAAGATACTTGCCAACAAAGCAAATGTACACATAATGCTTAAGAGCCGTTAAAATAATTACTTGTTGAGTAAAAAGTGTTTCTATAGAACTAAAATGTTATTTGCACTCAAGATACAAAGTTTTATATCTTTTATAGGTAAAATAAATACAAAAATTTGAAAATTATAGGCAACTGTGGAATATGATACTCATTGAATGCACATAAATGATATTTTTTCTTTATTTAGAAGTAAAAAACATTTGTACATGCTAGGGAAAAGTTACTGGACCTCCTGGTGTGGCTTTTTCCTCACAGTTTACAATGCTAGAATACTGCACTATTACTATAAATCTAATTTTCCCCTTCTACAGTTAAAGGTTGTTATTATGCATGGCTTCAGCTAATGAAAACTTCTTCAGCGGTTGCGGTCAACTCCAAATTGCTCCCCAGGTCACATGGTACTTTTGCCGTATCGGGATAGTAGGGTTGCACTCTCTCCATCTATTCCTTCTCAATGGTAGTTACTTGGCTTTTTTAAAACGTTCATCCGTATTAACGATATAAATTCGTATCTAATTATACTATTTTGTTGTTTATTGAGCTGATTTCAAAAAATGTTAGCCACTAACATTCATGCGCTATTTTAATTAAATCTTTCTCAAAAAAGGAAAGAAATGATAACTTACTCTTATTTTTTTAAAACCAAACTCCATTTTTGCTACATGCAGATCAAAATGAGCTCAAGTGCAAATATTGCATTGCCCACCGATGACTTCATTTGGACAACTGGCTCAAAGGAACTGGTTCGAGTTAAAGTTCTAAGTTTCTTTTTCTAAACCGTGTGAGTTTCTATGATTTTTTTTTTAATTTGGCAACAGCTGTAGTTTTGCACTACCAATAAGATTATTTCCTTTGCATGAGGGAAGAATGCTTTATAATAAGAAAGACTCCCACTTGAGACAGACATGTGACTCAATCAGGATAAAAAATACTGAAATTGCAAGCCTGTGGGAATTAACCACAACATTGTTTGTGTATATTGCACTACAACTAAAAGCTCTCCCATGTATTTTTATGTCTATATAGTAGACTATTTTAATTCAATGCATTAAATTAACTGGGACATGTTGAACTTAAAGTTAATGAAACCTTATTAGTGGATATGTTGGGTTAGGATGATTTAAGTGAAAACAATACTTACAAATTTAGGAGGTTGCTTGCATCCACGAGGTTCTATTTCAAGAGATTTATTGTACAAGTAATCATTAAAAGCTTTCTCTGTGCGTCCTTCCAAAGGATCTAAATTTTCAAGGTACCTCTAAAAGATAAAGATCAAAATGAATATATAAATTAGGAGAGAAGATTAAAATAAAAAACTCATTGATTTAAAATTAAAAAGAGGTGCAGACTGCTTTAGCAAAATAGATTAAATATTTCACATGTTATGGCAATATGAACTCTATGGAGGTGGCCATAAGCAGTTAGTTTACTATGCTATTAAAATCTGTGTGTGTTATCCTTATTTGCATCAGATTGTCAATGTCTCCCAAGCCGATATAGAATGTTCAAGAAAGTCATTCCTTTCAACTCATGTCTTCAAAACTTAAAACGTTCTGCATTAAAATATAAATTTGGTTTCCAAGCTATACAAAGTCTTGAATTTATAAAATTATTTTACAGGAAATTCCCGATTATCGGCGGTTCGGATTATCCACAGGTCTTTTAATTTTTTAAAAAACTTATGAGTGTGTTATTGTTCTCATTTAGATTTTAAATATATATTTTTTATATTCAATGTCAGTACATACAATGTAGCAATGTTTTTAGTTATAATTTAAAAGCATGTGTGAGTGTTATTAATATTTTTTCGCTATTGTATCACTTCTTATCTATTATTTGGATTATCTGGGGCTATCAAGCCACTCTATTTCACAGATAATTGGGTGTTTACTGTATACAATTATTACATCAAGTATATATTATCTTTGAAACATTACTCTATAGCCTCGTTTTTGAATTAGATAAGTCAAGTCTTCGATAACTCAATTTTTTTTTGCTTTTCCTGCAACTTTGACGCATCACATTTTCACTGTAATAGTATTTTAGCAAAGGAACAAGGATTACTTAGTGCATAAACTTAATATGAAGAGTAGAGATGTACCGAGTAGCACTTTGGCCGAGTAGCTGAGTACCGAGTACTCGGCCTTTCACGACTCGGCCGAGTTACCAAGTACCAATTATGTTTTAACAAGAACCACCGACACACATGTGATGAATTTTGAACTTATTGGAATAGTAGTATAGACCTCCTTGTCCATATAATAGTTTTTAAAACTAAATTCCTGGTGAAATTTAATTACGCATTATATAAACAATTTTGTTTGTCAAAAATTTTACCAAAAAATGATTTTTAAAATTAAAAATAAATAAATAAAAGGTATGATTAATCAAGTTGGAATTAAAACAAATTACAGTAAAATCCCTCTAATGCGGACACTAACAGGACAATTTTTTTTGTCCGCAATAGAGAGGTGTCCGCAGGAGAGGGATTTAATAATGTTATTTGCATTGGAACTGGGGAATTAAAAATTATCCGCATAAGAGGGGTGTCCGTTAGGAGGGGTTTCACTGTACACCAATCAATTATAGTTCTAGCCCGCCAAACATAAATATTTTTTTAAAGCAGATAAAACAAATGTGCAAGAACACTGCAGACACATGTTTCCGCCCCCCCCCTTACAAGGAATGTCTTTTTCAGTGCATAACATGCTAGAGAAGGTAAAGACATTCAACAAAAAAAATCCAACTTTTGTCGGATGCTTTTAAATCCACGAGCTCCCATTTTGTGCATAGAAAAAGGAATTCCTTGTAACTTCCAAAACACATATCTGCAGTGTTCCTACACTGTGCTTTTAACATTGTTTTATTTCCTTTAATTTTTTAAGCAAAGGTATTTTTATATTTTGTATAACTAATTTTTGTTTGTAGCAAATATCCATTTTTAATATAAAAATTCCATATTTTCTATACTTGCCTTTTTTTGCATAATTTTTAATAAACAAGTTTAATAAACTTTGGGGACATTAAAAGAAAGATTTATACCATTGAAGCATTACAAACTTCATTATTTTCAAAATTTAAATTTGACTTATAAATTTCAATTGTAAATTATTGCAGAATATAATGCTTGCTCTTTTTTTTTAATATAAATTTTGGTATCTGTCTTGGACAATATTCAATTTTTTGCAACTACTCGGTATTGGCCAAGTATCTGATCAGAATTTGGCCGAGTACCGAGTACTCGGCAAATTGGCCGAGTATGCCAAGTACCGAGTAATTACCGAGTACTCGGTACGTCTCTAATGAAGAGCAAGCAAGATTATGAGTGATGTTAATCACTCATAATCAATCATTAATTGGTTACAACACTCAATAATTGTAGTTAATCCAATACAATTAAAAATTGAGCCAAGAAATGTAGGTATAGTAAAAGCTATTTCTACAAAACGGTATACCACCGCATTTTGTGTAAAATTTACTCCAGATGTACAAGTACCCGACCTCTCTCCGCAATATAGTACAATATTTTTTTTGAAATTTTTAAGATGAATTTGAACATTTATTGGGGAAATTTTTCAAAATTCAAGTACAGTCGACTCCCCTACAACGTGATCCGACTTAAGCGAAATGGCTATAATGTGAGTTTTTCAAGAACAATGAATTTTAGAGCTAAAGCGAATTTCTCGCTCTCAACACGAAAATATTTGGAAAGGAATCGTAATGCTAAGTATCGGCTTTGTTATTGACTACTAAACATTGACTTCGTAAATGTATTTTCATCCTTTTAGCATCACTGACAGCGCAAGTTCCAACCCACCGCACGGCACAGCTTTATTAGTGTATCACCATTCCTCATTTTTCATTTATTTATTCTAAATATGAAAGCTAATGAAATATTGTGGCACCTACATACGCTGTTTTATCTAAAGTTTGAAGATGGAAACAAAAAGCAAAAGTTTGTGGCAATTTAATTAAAGGTAAATATTCTTGATATGTTTGAACAACTAAGAAGTAAATCGAAGGTAGCACGACAATTGGGAATGAGTGAATTTTCCATACGGATAATTAAAAATCAAGAGAAGGCAATCCGTATCAATGAAGACCTTAATATGAAGCTCGCAGAGTAGTTGTTTAAGCAAAATGCAAACAATATGAAATTGGAATCTGCTCTATTTCTGACGGAATCTACTCTAATTTGTATTGTAGTTTATAGAGACCTTGAAAGAGTGGTGTTACCATACACTGAAGTGACAAAAGTCATGGGATACGTCTTAATATCGTGTAGGTCCTCCTTTCGCCCGGCGAAGTGCAGCAACTCAACGTGGCATGAACTCAACAAGTTGTTGGAAGTCTTCTGCAGCAATATTGAGCCATGCTGTCTCTATAGACGTCTATAATTGAGAAAGTGTTGATGGTGCAGGATTTTGGTCACGAACAGACCTCTCGATGATGTCCCATAAATGCTCGATGGGATTCATGTCGGGCGATCTAGGTGGCCAGATCATTCGCTGGAATTGTCCAGAATGTTCTTCAAACCAATCGCGAACAGTTGTGGACCAGTGAAATGGTGCATTGTCATCCATAAAAATCCCATCGTTGTTGGGGTACATGAAGTCCATGAATGGCTGCAAGTGATCTCCAAGTAGCTGAACATAAGCATTTCCAGTCACTGTTTGGTTCAGTCGCACCAGAGGACCAAGTCCATGCCATGTAAAAACAGCCCACACCATTATGCTGCCACCACCAGCTTGAACAGTGCCTTGTTGACAATTTGGGTCCATGGCTTCGTGGGGTCTGCGCCACACTCGAACCCTACCATCAGCTCTTAGCAACTGAAATCGTGACTCATCGGACCAGGCCACGGTTTTCCATTCATCTAGGGACCAACCGATATGCTCACGTGACCACGAGAGTCGCTGAAAGCGATGTCGTGCTGTCAGTAAAGGCACTCGAGTCGGTCTTCTGCTGGTATATCCCAAGGAAGACAAATTTCGCCGCACAGTCCTACCGGACACGTCCCTCGTACATCCCTCATTGATTTCTGTGGTTATTTGACGCAGTGTTGCTTGTCTGCTAGCTTTCACAACTCTACACAGACGTTGCCGATCTCGGTCGTTAAGTGCACGCGATCGACCACTGCGCTGTCCATGGTGGGATGTTATGCCTGAAATTCGATACTCTCGGCACACTCTTGACACAGTAGACCTGGGAACGTTGAATTCCCTAACGATATCCGAAATGGCATGACCCATGCGTCTAGCTCCAACTAACATTCCGCGTTCAAAATCTGTTAATTCCCGTTGTGCGGTCATAATCACGTCAAAATCTCTTCACATGAACAACCTGAACACAAATGAAAGCTCTGCGAAAGCACTGCGCATTTATACCTGTTCTACGCGATGCTACTGCCATCTGTATATTTGCATATTGCTATCCCATGAATTTTGTCACTTCAGTGCAGATGTAAATGTTACAAAAGGAAATGCGAGGCTACTGTATTTAAAAATATATTAGAATGACGATCAGACTGCGTAGCATAAATCATCATCTTTAATTTTTAAGTTATAAATGTAACTTATTGTATCTACTGAAAAAGTACTCTTACAGTGCAGTGCTTTATTATTACTACATATTATCGTACTGTTTTTTTATGTCTATCCGTCCCATTGATCATTGATTTTGTGCATCATAACAGTATTTTACGTTGAATACTGCAGCCTTTTTAAAAAAAATACAGTAAAAATTCAGCTTTTTATGTAAAAAATATTAATATATAGTTACAAAATGGTCTAACAGTTTAATAGGTATTTAAAAATGTCTAACATGATTGGGTATGTTAATAAAAAAATCATAAAAACAACACTTTTGCACAACGCGAAATTTCAACCTATCCGAGAAGTCTAGGAACATATCCCTCGCGTAAGTCAGGATCCTCGACTGTGTGTTTTTCAATTTTTATAAACTCTGAAATTAAGTTGAGGTGTCATCCACCAGATGGGTGTCACCTGGGGGGGGGGGGGGTGACCGTCCCCCCAAGAAAAGTGTTCTGATTTTGCAAAAAAGTTTTTTCTCTCTCAAAACTCTTTCTCTCATTCTTCACTGTGCTTTCAAAAATTGAAAGCACAGGATCTGATCAACATCTATTTGTTAAACAGAGGAGCAAATTAATCCTTTTAGTTTTTTTTTAATGGGATTTTTAAGTAATCTCATTTTAGAAACCGCAACTATTGAAAAAAGTGATTTTCAAATTGAATTTTTAACGTTGTATGCATCTTAGGTTTACAATAAAATACAACGCAAAAATTTCATAAAAGAGAATTGATATTTCAATCTCAGTTTATGGGTTTTCCCCCTTCCCATGAGAGGGGGGGGGGGATGGTTTGAAAAAAAATAATATAAAGCCGGAGTCGGAGGTTTCAAAATTCTGGAGTCGGAGTCGGCCAATTTTCTTCGACTCCGCAGCCCTGAGGCAGGATTTACATATAAGCTGAGCAAGCTATAGTTTAGGGCCTCCTTTTTGTTAGGGGCCACCAACTTCTGAAAAGTTGCATTATTCATTTCAAAAAAAGTACTTGCAAAAGTAAATTTCATTTTCTAGTGCTTGAAAACCCTGTAAATTTTTAAAAGTGTGACAACTAAACACGAATGGGGGGGGGGGGGGAAGTACCAATATATGTCAAATTCAGCTACTTGCTACATTTTGCATCAAAAATTTAAAAATCATAGTCCTCATATTTCTGAAACATGTTACAATTTTTTGCGACTTTTATGTTTCATGTCTTGCTGTTTATTTAATTCCGAATGCAATATTTTGAAATTCTTTTGTTACTGCTGGCTTTTTTCTTACTGCTACTGCATATTGTCAGTCCTTATATATATATATATATATATATATATATATATATATATATATATATATATATATATATATATATATATATATATATATATATATATAAACCTACCTCTATTCTTTTTTGTTTTCTGCCCCACTAGGGTTAGGGAAAATAATGATTCCTTTTTGAACAAAACTAGGAGTTTGCAATCAAGTACTAAAATATCAGAGACTGGAAAGTACAAATGAAGAGCCTTAAATCATTTTAATTGTTCTAGATTTCTTGAAAATAGTTAGATAAGTCTTTAAAATCCTTAGCAAAGTGGGTTCCAATTTTATTTCTTATCAAAGGCATTAATTTTAATTTATACACTTGACTATACAATGAATTGTCCAAATGGGCAGTATGTTACTCTCTTATTACCTATTTTCTAAATCTGCACATCACTTCTTTTAAAGCATTTTTTACTGTATTGATCATTTTATTACTGGATTCATTGTGGTATTTGTCGGTGGTATGAAGGGGTGATTAAAAACCAATTGTACTGAAAGCCGATTTGAGCAAGTAACAATGCATTGTCGTTTCTCTTCCCTCAATCTTTCTGTCATTGATTTGTCGAATCGAAAACAATTGTTGCTGTGTTCTAGCTTAATTTGCGAAAGAGTATATAACTTTAAAAAAAGTTTTGTTTGCCTATTTCTGTCCCGATATTTTTGCAGTTCAAACTACACTTCATAATGCTTCAAAATGCATAATTTTATATCTATTTTTCAAAATTTCTTACGGGGGAGAAACCCCCCGGACCTCACACAATGGGGTCGTTTCCAAAATTTTAAAAGTATTTTTTTCTGAAAGAACATGCTTAAAAACATAAGATTTCACCAATTTTTTAAATAATTTGACTAAGTTTAATATTTTTAAAAAATTACTTTAATCGGTGCGCTTTCATTGTTTAACGCTTCTGCCGATGACATCACAAATAATGAAATGCCATTCACTGTTGCCATTCAGAAAAGCACAATATTTAATTTGCATTTTTACTCACGTGTACTGGCAACGATACGGTTGATAGCAAGCGTAGAGGCAATTTTTAATTCGCTGCTTGAATATCATAACGTGGAAACGCAGTGAAAAATGCACCAAAGGACATCATTTGTGACGTCATAAAGACCACGCCCTGTTTGAAAAATTGGACATTTTGAAAAATTAAAAAAAAACTGTTGGTAAAATAAAAGTATTTTCTAGGTCCATTTCATTTTTTTTGCTTTTTCTGTCAATTTCTGTGACCATAGGTAGTACTTTTGACTGAAGGAAACAACCCCATTGGGGATATTCTATGCTCCACTTAAAGGGAAGCCTTGCATCACTCTCTTGATACCATTCCCTTTCTTAAGGTCAATCCAAAAACCACAGCAGGAAAAAGGGGCCCCCTACCTGAAAGAGTTTAGGGCTCCATTAATTCTAAATCTGGCTCTGGTCATGACCCCCACCCCCCTCCTAAATCCTTGACACTTTTATGTATTCATATTGTGTTCAAACAATTTATGAATATTCAGCAGTAGTATATTGGTCGCCAACGGCGGTCAAGCAGCCATATTTCATGAGCCCTGTTGGGAACTAAACACTGGGGGTTCTGTGTTCGGCTGACCACCTAACCTGAACATCTGCCTTGCACCACAGAGCCCTTGAACATGAGAACTGAGAATGGTCCCAATTGGTTGTCGTGCCACGGAATTTAGTTTTATATATTTTTTAGAAACATACGTATGAGATCAACAGTAGGTATAATTTCATTTCGCTTATAATTCAATAAATTTTTTATTTCAACTGTGAAAAAAATAGATCATATTTTACAAATTTAGTGTTGGAAAATTTTAAATAATGCTGAACATACAATAAAAATGCTTACACTTTTTATAATATTTCTTCCAATTAAAACTATAAAATAACGTACCTTAATCTCACTTTGAACTGTTAGACAATAAGGTTGATTTTGATACTGTTGTATTTCACCAGTTATTTCAGCAACTTTGCGACGTTTGCTAAAATTTATTAATCCTTCCACATTAGGTAAAAAATCTGGATTACCTTCCTCAATATGAAGAATATTTGTTAAGTACATACCTGATGAAATAAATCAGAACAAACATAATTAGACTGAATGAAAGACAAACATGTATGATAAAACACGAAAAACATTACAAGGCATATACTAAATTTTTTTATACAACTATTAATACAGAATTTGACTTTACTATAATGTTAAAGCAAATACTAAACACATCAATTTTCAAACACTAACTGCCGTGCAGAAATATCTACAATTTTTTTTTGTTTGTTAAGGGCATTTTTGGCATTTAACTTGCTTTAATTTATAGTGCTAACACGCTTATTTGGTTTCTGCCCAAAATTAAGTATAAAAAGAAACTTAAAGCTCTTATATTTTACTGGTGTTTATGAGAAATCAAAAACTCATTCCTTCAAACAACTCTTATTACTCATTTTTATACATACTGCCATTTACATAATATGAGAGAATGAGAAAATAAGTTCATGCACAAATTTCTTTGAAGCTTTAAAAAATTAGAATAATTAGTACGTATACAAGGGAGCAGTCACGTGTTGCCCACTTTTGAAACTAATTCCTCTACTTTTTTGAAGTTTTATAATACAAGTAAAGTATTGCATCTAACTACACATGCATAATTTTTAGTTACTGATATTTACCAAAAAAGGGAACACATGGAGGGTTGATTGATCTTAGTTTTTCTTGATATTTCTTAAAATGATCCGAGTTCAGTTCTTGAGCATCTTCCAAAGCCTTTTTTAAACTACACTTAACATTCTAAAAACAAAGATGAATTTTCATTTCAATTTCAAACCACAGCACTACATCTAAAACTATTACTTATAATTAGAGATGCACCCAAGGGTGCCCATATGCAAAATGTTTAGGGGGGCTCAAAAATTTTCCCCAAGGTTTAGCCATAGGGTTATCAGTTATTTTACCCATAGAAATCTATTTCAGTACAGATTAGAGATATTAAAATTTGACATTTTTAATAACTTATTCATTAATGGCTGGAAAAGAAATTTTTATACATTTTTGCAAAGAAAAAAAGCATTAAAAGCAGGGAAGATCTCACTTCTAAGGGGGGGGGGCTTGAGCCCCCCTTTGCCCCCTATATGGGCACCCTCGGATGCACTCAATATCATATTTTTTTCACTTTTATCATAATTAGTAACAATTTGAAATTATTTTGCACTGTTGTACTATATTGCAACTTACATCAATGTATAAAAAAATATGTTTGTTTACCAATTATCAAACACTTAAATTTGTTTAGTATTTGGTTACCAAATATTCGGTTTGTCTGCCGACTATGCAGCATACTGAATTAGTGAATCTCTACTTATAACTAACAAGAAAAAAGTTTACCATGACTGAAAAAGACAGTTCAATTTCATTTTGTGCAGGGTTGGCAAGTTTTTGCCGGGGGCAGAAAAAACCATGGAAAAAACCACGGTTTTTACCGCCCGGCAAAAATAGGTTTTTGCCAGTTTTTGCCAAAGTGGCAAAAATAGATTTTGTGTTAACAACTTACGGACAGTCTTTTTTTCCTTTTCATATAAAAGTAAAAGCATGTAAAGATTTTGATAAAAATTTCAATTTAATTATTTTTATACTTTAGAAAAAATTTAAGGTTTAACTTACTTTTAAAATTATGGAGCATTTTTACTTCTAAATTTTTAAACATTAACATAAAATTTCAGTTTGTAACATCTAAGACAAATAATTAACTTACAATGAAAATGTAATTAGTTTGTTTAGTATTCTGTAAAAAATGCTATAAAAAATATCTATATGAAGTATACTTAATCAAGATACAACTATAAAATAAAAGTAATTAAAAAGCAAAATACACATTTCTTTAGATTGAAATATCACTTAAATCATCCTAGTCTATGCCATCTTCGTCAAAACCTATTTGTTGTTAAAGCATGGCATAGCAATAAACTAGTTTCGTGAGAGAAGCAACGGACAATTTTTGATTGTACAAAAGAAAAATTTGAAAAATATCTATTGCAGCAGAACTTGCAGGACACATTTGAAGAGTTGCGATTAGTGTGCAGAAATCTTTAGGTACTGTACTGCATGTAAATGCATTATTTCTTTAGTGAGGAAAAGTTAATATTTTTCTATATTCAACTAAATATTCTGTTATTAAATAAATAGCTAAAAAATCTTAGTGGGATAAAAAAAAAGTGATTAATTAACCCCTTGAGGACCAGCTCTCGGAAAATGAAGCGCAGCTACGGGACCAAACGTTCTGAAATAGAATGCCGCCATTGGCCCGAGCATTTACAGCAGTTAAGCCTAACTGAACAAAAATATTCATATAAAATCAGCATCTCAAAATAATGGCTTGAAATTTTAATTTTGCTTAAACAATGTACTACTGATTACTAATTATTAATATAAAGACTATTACATTATTATAAGGAAGTGAAATAAGTAGAATACTAAAACTTTAACCATGTGCACGAAATTAAATGATATGTGCACAAAAACAAAGTTAGAGTTTGACATCGTGAGTGTGGAATCAAAGAAAAAGAAACGTAGCAAAAAAATATGTTCCTTATGTAATTTTGATTAAAACAACTTAGGTCAACGAATTTAAACTAGTTATATTTCTCACGCGACAAGTCTCAAAACTGCTTCATAATTTACTCGAAAACATTCCCTTTCACTCACTTCGCTAACCATTTTTATTGCAGTTTTCCATTCTCCAAATGAAAAAGAATAAATACAGAAGAACAATATCAGAAAGGATTCAAAAATAATCATAAACTTCTGGCCTCTTGAAATCATTCCTGTACTCTCATTGAATGGGGAATCCCAAAAGTCTGGAACACATACGCAAAAATATTTTAACCTTCCTTCCCTCCCCCATAATTTATTCAACTAGATGTATATCTCTTTCAATTACTCGTAAAAAAAAGAGAAGCAAAGATATAAACAAGAGCAATTGAGACCTCATAAATCATGATCAGTGATTCACTGATGTTTACATAAAAAAAAAAAAACCCATTGAGAGGCCCAAATAAGAAACTAAAGCGTGTACATGAAGGTCAATTACCATGTGACTCGAATATGATCAAAGTTATAGCCATTTAGTGCCATCTATTATCGTTTAAATATTCAATTCAATCGTTAAAAAAGAAAAAAAATCAAAAGAAGTACACCTTACATTTAATGTATGTTCAAGGCGATGTACACAGGCCGAATTCATTGCACCAACTACTTCTAAAACACCAGTAAAATTATTCAAATCTTGTAAAACCATCATAATTTCTAATACTCTGGAAGCTACAGCAACACGTTCTTCAAAATTTTCAGTCTCAACAATGCATTTCATTAACCAAAAACTAAACTGTAAAAGAAAAAAATAATAAGTATGAATTTGGATTAAGTAAAAAAACTTTATTATATGAAATTGAAGTTCACAATTGCTTACATTTGAAGAATGATGGATCATTTTTAATAAATTAGGAGATGTTTTCATTTTGTCTTTCTTTGTCCATACACTTCCAACTAATTCAGAGGGCTTCACACTTCGATACAACTCAAATTCCAGTAGTGTTAATTGCCGAGCTATTTCTATTGGATGCAACTAGAACAAGATTTCAAAATTAGAAGAATCATGCATAAATAAACAAAAGCAAAGCAAACTATTCAGAGAAAAACAACTTACAGTTAATAAATCAAACTTTTCATAAGTATTACTAAGGAACCATTCAATAGGTGGTGGTATCTTTTCAAAGCCAAACGTTATTTCTCGAGGTTCTTCAACAGATTCCAACTAGAAGTAAAAAGAAAAAATGAAACCAGAATTTTTAAAAAATCAAATACTTTCTATGATACATTATATTTATACTTTAACACAATGAAAATTTATAGCAGATACTTTTTTGAAATCCATAACAGAAAGTGAGTAATATATGATTTTCCTTAAAAATGTATGTATAAAAAATGTTTGGCAATATTTATGAATGCAACCATAAATAAAAAGATTGACAAAATAAAATTAAATTCTATACTAAAATATTCAGAATGAAAATCCATTCAATTCAAAATGTAAAGAAAAACTTCAAACATTCATAAGACAGTTTGTATAATCATTCAATTACTTTTATTCACAGCAATATTTGAGCTAGTTAACTTGTTCATCAATTTATTTACACACACAAGTAACACTTGTAAGGCTGAAATGAGAAGGTGGAAAGTGTATCACCCCAGTTATCCAAGCATCAACTAAGATGAGATCTAAAGATCTAAGTAATCTTAATGGGTTACAAATACATTTTTTATTATATAAAGGTCCATAAAAGAACTATAGATATTTAGAAATTCATAATGAGTTAATGGTATGAGTTAGGTTAGGTCAGTTAATTGAGAAGAAGAACAGTAGTTCATCTACCAACAATTTTTTAATAATAATTTTTATTTTAGTATATTTTTGGTTCACAACATGTGAATTCTCACATCCGTAGCATGTCATACACCTTGTGTGACTGTTTATGTTGCTTAATAACTTGTTTATTTAAAAGTATATACTTATTTATTTATTATTCCTTTCACAAGTGTCTCAAATACTAATTGTTTAAGCATATTTAATTTTTTAATATTGTGTTTTAGTTTGTTTAAGTAGGACAAGGAGTCATGTCACACAATAAATTCTCACCTCCATTACCGAAACACAAAATGACATTCCTCATTAATACATGGCAGCAATGACATCAAATTTCATTTTCCATGATGCAAGAGAGCCCCCTTGTTTATGTTCAGCCATAGTGGAAGTTGTGAGATTTTTGTCGAAAAACAAGAAGATAGATTTTGCTTAAAAAACTTAGCGTGGTTATTCTGACTTCTCACTTTCGTGAACATTAATTTCAAAGATGTAAATAAATGTAAA
The DNA here is from genome assembly GCF_026930045.1 of Uloborus diversus. NCBI lineage: Eukaryota > Metazoa > Arthropoda > Arachnida > Araneae > Uloboridae > Uloborus > Uloborus diversus. The sequence continues at coordinate 117,594,193 of NC_072735.1, forward strand.
AAAAAAAAGAAGTGAACATGTTTTCATATGCTTAACAAGCAGATTGTAGCAAAAAAAAAAAAAAGCCCTGAAAAATGTATCTATTAGGCCTACATTAATGGAAAATTCCTCACCTCCGTGACAGATCTTATCAATGTCATTATTTCTGAGGTGAAAATAAATGATGGAGGAGAAATACATCAATAATAGGCATTCTACCAATCAATAATAGGCATCAATAATAGGCATTCTGCCAGTATATCCTCAAATTTATTAAATACAGTGAAACCTCCCTTAACGGACACCTCTAATTAATGGACATTTTTGCAAGTCCCAGTCCCTCAATATAGGCCATTCCATGTAATTCACTCTGAATAACGGACACTCCGAATAACGGGCAGTTATTTCACAAAAAATTTCCCTTGGGATCGTGGCACTTCCGTTTCTTTTTCTTTTCACAGAATATCTTAGTAACTGTTTGCATCAGAAAGCTTTTCATCCTCCACAACTGATATTCCCCCCCCCCCCCGTCATTTCCTTATCACTGTTTCTTGGAATTAAAAGGGTGGTGATGGGTAGAGGCAGCGATTGGGGCCTAAAAGTTGGGGGCAGAAAAAAAAGAACTAAAAGGCATGGTACTTTTTGCGGGCAGCAAAAAATGAAAATAAAATAAAAGTCATGATTTTGTAACGGCTAGTTTTGAGAGTATTGAAGCAGATAAGTGAAAACTGATGTCAGTCTAACAATTAACGTACGTTTTTCTTAAGATTTTAATGAATTTTGTACACAATATTTATTCAAAAGTTAAGATAAAAAAGAGGAAACTGGGCGCTTTTTCTGAGGCTCTCGGGAGATGCAATTGAGCAGACCGGCGCCGGTAGTAGTCGGCTTTATGGCGCCGCGGTTTCGTTGGGTTGTTAAATTTTTAGACATGAAAAAGATTTACCCATATTCAAGGTCATATTGCCAACTGTCAATCATGCATCATGCAATAGTGATACTCGAGATAAAATAAATAAATTAACCATAAAAAGTGTGTGTGTGGGGGGGGGGGAAGGGTGCTCCGCCGTTGGTAATGCAAAAAAGAGATGTCAAACTGTTTTAACTGTTTACTTTAATTGATTAAATGCTTTTTAAAACAAGTGTGTGCTGTCAGTATACCTTTATTAAGAAAAAACAGATTAATTACACTTGACGTAAAATGTAGTAAACCTTTTGCAATTGTTTCGATATTGTTCTAAAAAGGGAACAACAGCCCATTTTGAAAAAGGTAAATTAAGTAGTTCCTCCTAATAGCGGACACCTCCCAATAACGGACAAAACTTCTGGTCCCTTGACTGTCCGCTATTGGGAGGTTTCACTGTACTATTTTTGACATACATTTGAAACTATTAATTAAGCCATACTTTACCTAAGAGAGTTTAACATTATGTCCCCACTAATCATAAAAATAGCTACTGTTTGCACCCCCCAATTAACAAAATTACTACTTTGATATTAAATTGGTCTCTATTTTTAAACATGAAAAGTTTCTTATTTTTTTATTTCCGTGAACAAGGCATTTTTTATTTTTTTAAATTTATGAATAAAATAATTGGAACTTTGCTGAGCCATTGTTTATGGTTACTTCTAGTAGGTAACACTTTCATGTAAGAATTAAAAAAAAAAAAGAAAACAAAAGGTTTCTAAATTGTAAAATATTTGCGTTCAAAAGTTACGTTTTCTGGAGAATGACCCATACTTGATTCAGCAATAAGTGTATTGCAGGGGTGCACAGCCCGGGGGGGGGGGGAATAGGGGGTCATAATGCAGACTGCGACATTGAAATTTGTAGGGGGGGGGTGTTTTGAGGGGTATTTTTCTCATTTGGGGGGTGGACTCTTGATTTTGAGGAGGGTCTTCATGATCTTTAGGGAGTGCACCCTTTCTCTTAGGGGGGCACCCCTGTGTATTGGAAGGTCAAGGCCTATTTCTTAGTCTCCCAGAAGCCCTTATTTGACTCCATGAAACTTTTTTTTTTTGGAGGGGGGATACAAGTAAAGAATAATGCTTACGATGATGAGAGAATTAAGGATATAAGAGATATTTGATATTCATGTCCTATTGCTCTCAGGCAAAAGTTTGACAGCATCACATATTATAATGGATTTAAAATTTATAATGCAATGTACCACATTTAGCATGACAAATCAAAATATTTTATTAATATAAACAGGGTGATTGTGTTCCGGTATTTTACCGAATTTCCGGTATTTTTATGTCCGAAAGTACCGAAATTATGTTTTTTTTTTTAATGCTTTTATCTCCCTACCTCCGCAATTTTTTAAAATTATACAGGGTGATTCTGAATTCATCATCAATATTTGGTGGGGAGGTAGGGAATAGGAAAAGAACACTATTTCACATAGGAAAGCATGGGCACAAACGAACGCATGACGGTGTAGAGGGCGGTGTGTGTCCGCATCTCCCATGAACGCGCATAGCTGTCTGCCGTGTGCAGCCAGTCGTCATTCGACAAGGTGACTTCGCAGAAGTAACATGAACCGGTACACGTTTCAAGAACTTGCAGATATGCATCTAACTTACGGTGCCGCAGGAGAAAGCTGTCTTAGCTAGGCAAATGTATGCAGAGCTCTACCCCAACCGGCGCGTGCCACAGCATCAAATGTTTTCACGTGTGCATCGACAACTGTGCGAAACTGGATCATTTGCTGGTATTAATGTTGATCGAGGCAGGCGCCGATCAACACGGACAGTTTCAGTCGAGGAAGCTGTCCTACAGTCTATCGAAGAACAGCCAAGTTCTAGCACACGAGGTATTGCTCGCCAGTTTGGAGTTTCACAATCGTCAGTGTGGCGGATACTACACGAGGAACGTTTACATCCTTTTCATTTGCACACAGTGCAGTTACTGGAAGCAGAGGACTATCCCAAGCGTGTTACTTTTTGTCAGTGGTTCATGCAGAGAACAGCCGTTGATCCCAATTTCCCAACGTATGTTCTTTTCACAGATGAAGCGTCCTTCACTCGTGAAGGTGTCTTCAACACACACAATTCGCATGTGTGGGCTAATCAGAATCCACACGGTACGAGAGTTCGAGCTGCGCAACAACGCTTTGCCGTCAATGTGTGGACTGGGATCGTCGGCGACTGTTTGCTGGGACCGTATTTACTACCATCCCGTTTAGATTGCGCAAACTACCTCATATTTCTTCAGACTGTGTTACCGGGTCTTATGAACGAGGTTCCTGCTGTTATTCTCCGGCGAATGTGGTTCCAGCATGACGGCGCTCCAGCACATTTCGCAAATGATGTGCGTTGTTACCTGACCAGAAAATTTGGAGCTCAATGGATTGGTCGCGGTGGACCGGTTTGTTGGCCACCACGGTCACCGGATTTATCTCCAATAGACTTCTTTGTATGGGGTGCCATGAAAACCATGGTGTACGAGACCCCTGTTGCCAGTGATATGGACCTTGTAGCACGCATATCGGTTGCCGCCGCAAACATCCGGGAAACGCCAGGCATATTCCAGAAAGTTCGGTTGTCCATGCAACGTCGTTGTGAGGCATGTAATCTAGCAAATGGTCAGAATTTCGAGCACCTCTTGTAAGTCTGTACAAAAGATGCACAAATAAATGTTTTTTCTCTTACCACTTTCTTGTTATGTTTTCTTTCCATCATTTAACCGGATTCATATTGCCCTACTATATGACGTCTGCGCCCATGCTTTCCTATGTGAAATAGTGTTCTTTTCCTATTCCCTACCTCCCCACCAAATATTGATGATGAATTCAGAATCACCCTGTATAATACTCATCAAATATACCTGCAAGAGCTTAAGATGGACAAATGTCAAGATAATTTGTATAACACCAGCTCAAAAGTAACTTTGCAACCCATTAAAAATTTAATCAAATGTACACACAATATTTTGAGTCAGAACTATTTAATACTATGGCCAAGGTGCACTTAAGTAATAGGGTCCAAGAGTACCCCCCCTCCCGTCTCTCGCTTTGAAACTTTCAGGTATTTTTTGATGAACTCACAATCACCCCTGTATGAAGTATAGTGGGGGGGGGGGTGCACCAAAAGAAGTTCCTGCCCTGTATCCCAAAAAGTCTTAGTCGGGACTTGCCTGTACTGCTTAAATATGTCCTGATCTTGATTCTTATTAAGAAGACCCAATTGAAGGTCTTAGTTCAGAAATAATGGTATTTCTAATGTGGAAAAGACATATGAAAAAGGGTTAAACATATGTACTGCTGTGGGAAGCTAAAGCACAGTACATGAAATTTTTTCTTTCTTTTTTTTTTTCATTTTTATCATTTATTATACTCTAGCTTTATTGTGCAAGCTTGCTTATTTGATTCCCACTGAAAATAAAGCATGAAAAACAGGTCAAACTCCAACATTTCTCTATTGTTAATATGGAATATAAACCTTGTTTCTTCAAATACCTCAAAACTTCATTTTTGTAGATACTGTGTTTAACCTTCCCACTGCTCTGGACGTGTAATAACTATTTTCTATAAATATATCAATAAAACAGAATAAGGGGAGGGGGTCACCAAATGCACATTTCTTGATCATTTTTGTGTAAGTTTCTTTACTTTATTTTGAAATAATTGCTTATTGAAATTTACAACACAGTATTGCAAAAAATTTTCATATGATCATCCATGTTACTAAGAGGGGAGGGGGGGAGATAAATCATATTTAACATCAAAACAATATATAAATTTGAAAAAAATCTAACTTTAGTGATATAATTACACAAAAAATTATAAAAGTACATAACAAAAGGAAACTATCAAAACCTTTGATGCTTAATATTTTACTGAGGCTTTAAAAGCAAAACTAACCCGTCTTAACACCACTTTGTTGATAGATTCAACCCATTTCCTCATACTTTTGCCTTTCACTTTTTCCAGAAAAGTACGGAGAGCAGAAAGTAGACTTGGATCTCGCTCAAAATCATAGAAGTGGTGGTCTACCCAATGCCGTAGAACATTCAAAACTCTAAAAGATGATTCAATATATAATATTAGCATTTTTTTAGATATCAGTATATATGAAAAAGAAGGCAATTAGTAAATATTTTGAATGTTGAGATTAGTTGTGAAGCAAAAAGATGTTTTCAAAACTAATCGTCAAATAAATCAAGAAGCAATATTTTGAATTTGTTGTGTAGCGCTTGCTCATTGCTCGATGCGCTCATACTATTGAGAAGAGATAAAATGAAAGGACTTTCTTACATGAACCAAAGACCCCAAGTCACATGATTAAATTTTAAAGCAAAGCGTTGGAAGAAATCGGTTTCTTTCACTAGTTATACACAAAATGTGTCAACCATTCACCGTTGTTGAGTCTTCGTGATTTGGAGTCGTAGCCTCAGCTTTTGCTAAGCCAATGATTGGACTTGCTCCCTTCATTCATATTCCTGCTCTACAACTCATACTCAAATCCAGACACGTCATTACAGATTCAGTGCTAGACATCATCTATTCTTTCTTAGTTACTTTTTTTTCCTTTAAACCAGGGGTGCAGAAAATGTTTTTACTGCCAACATTTCCCCCAATCTATATGAAAATTTCACAACATGCTTTATGTTTCAGATAAAAATTCATTCATTAATATAGCTATAGATAATTTTGAAAAAAAGAAAATGAACAGTTGCATCTTTAAAACTTAATAGAATGAACTGGTGACTAGTAAGAACTAGGTATCTAAAAAGTAAATTAAGTAAATACATACATAAGTTTTAATTAAAATCTCCTATCTAATATTTATTATTAAATGTTAATTATTATCCAACAAATAGTTAATGAAAATATAAAGAGTGGTGAAGCGAAAGAAAATGCATTCAAAAGACACTTTCGAAAAAAATCAGAAAATTAAAAAAAAAAAAAAATCGAATCTGCAAAATTCCCTAGATGTTCAAATTTCCCCCAATCCTAGATCGCCGCATCGGACATATTCTGCACCCGTGCTTTAAAACTTGTACACACTCTTAAAATAAATTTGAATCAGCAACTTTTTAAAAAGTAATATAAATTTCAAATCAAATCTATTAATGAGAATTTTTTTCTAAAAAGGGGTATGTGTTAAAATAATATTTATTTGTATGTGTATTATTTTAAATAATACATATATGAAGTAAGATTTAAGATTTTCAAAAATAGAGATTTCTTATTTTTAACTGACACATTATTTTCTCTGATTATCTTTCCCTGGTTTGTACTCTACTTAAAGCTGTAAGCCTCTAGTGATTCATAGGGACACTTTGTGTGTGGACAAATATAAGGGTACAAGGTGGCCAGTCATTTAGGCTACAACTAAAGCAAATATTATCAAATACAATTTCAGTTCACATTTTCTCAAAAATGCATACAATTTCAGACTTTAAAAAAAAATATGCCTTTCTTTAAATGTATTAATTTTGAGTTAATTTTAGGGATAAAAGAGTTGAGGGGGGGGGGATAATTTTACAAACAAATTACAAATTCCAGAAAATAAAGACACATCATTCTTTTTAGGGTATAATAAATATTTATATAATCTTATATCAAAGAGACTATGAAGCTAGTAACGTTTCATACATTTTGTTAAAAAGAATTAAAATAAAAGCCAGTTATGAATGCAATAAATAGAGATTGAACTTAATGTACTAATCTAAAGTTCTAAAAACTAAAAGGTTCAAATCACAATCCACAAACAATTTTGCAATTATATTCTTACATGAAAGATAAAAACTACATTTTTCTGTTGCAACGCTAATGAAAAACAAATCTAAGATAAAATCAAAATTCAAATAAAAGAAATTACCTAAACTGAACTGGCTGGCAATACTCTTTACGAAAACGCTTCAGGTCTTCACGATATGAGTTTTTGTAATTTTCAATTTCAATTCCACACAAGGAACCATCCAAAAGGGCAGGAGGAGGAGGTGGTTCAGTTATTTCAAACGTAAGAATGAGTTAAGAATGCTTAACATGAATAGATAATGTAATGCATGCATATAGTATCACTAAACTTCAGTTAAATTTTCATTAAAAAAACAAATCATATTTAATACATAATAAAATAAAAGTATAGATAGCTTTTAACTTAAAGCATAAGTAGCAGTAGTTATCACAATTTAGATTATCAGATTATTTAAAGTACATTTTAAAAACAAAATAAAATTAATAAAAATACAAGATAAAAAAAAAGTTGAAAGCTGAACTAAATACCATTTTGAATAATATATTAGGTGAATTATAAATGGAACACAAGCATTAGTGGAAGCATTTAATATTTACAGCAATTTGCAAATCAGAGCTTCTTTAAGTTACTGACTTTTTTATATTTTTACAAAGCTCAATAATGAGAACTACAGTAAATCATAATGAATACGTCTTTTTACATTTATACGTTTTTTCCTGATTCATTCCTATTCCTTTTAATGCAAAAGTACATTGTTTAAGCATCACAAAAAAAAAAAAAAAGTTACACTACTTTTCCCTTAATGAAGCTTCAAAATGTTCTGCTTCGTGCAAAATTAATTTTGCACAAAATTACAGATTCCAGCGAAAAAATGTTCAGGAGTTACAAGGAACCAACAGTTAAAAATAGAATTACACAGGTGAACAAAATAATGTTTTTTTTTGGGTGCCTAGAGATTGAGAACTGATTTTGGAAGTGTTTGGGGCTCTAAAATGAATATGAAATTATTTTTTCTCTAGCAGCTCTACTTTTCCATATAAGTACTGCTGTTTTACTCAAAATGGGCAGGTATAACTCCATTTTGCACACTTCTAAAGCAAGTATAGACTTCTGAAGCCTATACTTGCTTAAAGCATATTTTCTTTATAGCCAGTTTGCAGTCCAGTTACTTTGAGGAAAATTCACTACATGGAGTACATATCTAGCAAGTTTAGTAACAATACTTCAACGAATTAATGTTAATTCTCAAGTTCTTGTTTTGCATACATTTGCTTCTAGTGATCTGTGACAAGTTGAATTTTGTATATAATATTTTCAGAATCCGATTAAAATAGGGGATGACTCTGAACGAACATTGTTTGGGGTTCTTGTGCAGTCAAACCTTATAAACATTAACGGAGAAACATAAATGGTTGTTTCAGGGGTTTTGAGGTGTTAAACCACTCATTCAAAACATTTGTTGTGAGACACAGTATCTTACATTTGTAAAAAAAAGGTATATCTTTACTAAAAATAAAGCTGAAAGTTTGTCTGGATCTCTCTGATGCGCATAGCGCCTAGACAGTTCTGCAGATTTTCATGAAATTTGGCACAAAGTTAGTTTGTAGAATGGGCGTGTGCACTTTAAAGTGATTTTTTCGAAAATTTGATTTTGTTCTTTTTCTATTCCAATTTTAAGAAAACTTTACCGAGCAAATTATCACAATGTGGAACAGTTAAATTAAGAAATTATCATAACGTGGAACTGTAACATTATCGAGCAAATGAACATTACAAATTGATGAGAAATTCGTAATCTATTATTTGTAAATATACAGGCGAACTGAATGACCTTTTAATTTTCAATTACGGGCAAAGCCGTGTGGGTACCGCTAGTATATATATAAAGAAGAGTGCCTGAATGTTCTTTATTTTTCTTAAATAGTTGACTACCACAATTTTAGTCTTTTTGGGACCTTTAAAAATCGGGGGGAACATGGCCAAGTGCCTAATTGATCTTTTTGTAAATTGAATTATGATTATTTGTATAATGCAATGGGAATAAAATTTCCATGTTTTGTTTTGTGTTTGATCTACGGTTGTAACTTAAACAATAGTCAAGTATATTTCAATGTTATATCTTAGAAATTCGAGCTCCTGGGCAAAAACTCTTGTCATCTATGGACTCAGGGCACCAATTTCATACGAAATCAGTTCCAAACACCCGGGCACCAAAATGACTATTCCCTGTGTTATCGGAGTTAAATTTGTAAAACTAAAAGTAACATTGCATTTACATACCGTTTCACTCAATCTCTTGAGCAAAGCATAAACGATGCTTTACTGTATATGGTAAAAGCTAAAAATATAGGCAAAAGGAGAAAACTTCTTTTAGCATCACTTCTCTCTAGCCCTAATTTTTAGAAGAAATGAAATATTTTTGCAAAATTCTGTACTTCTTAAAATTTTATTTAGCTTATATCCTTTAGTTTATTGGCTTTTAAAAGGTGTGTGGTTATGAGTTACAGAAGATTTTAACACACACACACACAAAAAAAAAAAAAAAAAAAGTTTATTTCTTTAAAAATGAAACCAGTAATTAAAGCCCTAAAATAAATTAGAAAGGTAAATTTAGTGTCATTATTTTGTAGCACACAACCATATTTGCTCAAAAAGCAATGGTAGCTTTACATAACAGTATTTTCAAAAGGATATCTTTCAATCAATAGGTCAAGTAAATCTGATGGCTGGCAGAAAGACCGATATGTTGTTAAAAAAGTACGCACAAACATAGGATCAGCATACATGTGATAAGTCAGTCTTTCAACAAGTTTCAATAGTGTTGCTCCTTTTATGATTGGAACACCATTATTAGATTTATTTTCTTCAAAAATAATGTTTGTTTCAGAATCTTCCACAGCAAACCTGCAACAAAAAAGGAAGCCAGTTAACCTCAAATACAATTTTTGTCATAACAATGAATTCTCATACCTCAAAACCAGAAATTTTAATATTAAATTCAGAAAATTTTTAATTTCAATTTTGTCCTTTTAAGCATTTTTTTTTTCATATTTCTCTTTTTCTTTCATTAGACGTCATGCAATTTTTGGCAAAGCATGTGCTCAACATTGGTATATTTCCTAAAAATAGTTGTTTTTTTTTCATACTTGATGGAAATGGTGTTTGAAGGTCAATTGATTAATTAGCTTCACTTTTAAAAATCAAACAAGCAAAAATCAGGACAATACAAGTTAGATGGCTGCCTCAGACTTCGAGATAAGCAGAATGAACTTCGAATTAGCGAAAAGAAAATCAATTATACAACCTTTACAGCAATTTGGGACCATCCAAAAACTTTTGACATAAGCAGAAAATCAAATAAATCAAAAGTGAATCAAAATTATTACCTATATTCATCATCAGCTGGCAGTCTAAGAGGATGCTTTTTTTCTTCATCTAATAATATGCTATCTAAAGTTCTTTCCAGCATGCTGTAAACAGACATTAAAAATTAAATGAATTTATATTTAAAAAAAAAGATATGGGTATGATGTAAAAAAACTCAAAGTTTCTGATACAAATGCACTTTTGTGGGAATACTAGCTTTTACACACAGCTTTGCTCATGTTGATGTAGATTTTTTCAATTGATTCAGGTTAATGGTCAAACAGGCAGAGGTCAAATAGTTACTAAAAATTGGTTTGTCCCCAGTTTCACCCACATTTCTAACTTCTTACCCCCCTTTAATATATCAAAAGGTTCAATTAAAACTGAAAACGTTGGGGGGGGGGGGGTAGTAAATGAAATGTCAGTGAAACTGGGGAGACACCCAAAAAATCACACAATATAAATTAGGAAAACGTATAGGAGTAGTAAAGAAGTTAGTACGGGTAATTCTAAAAATTTCAATTCGAGTGAGGTCAACAATTCTTAAATCAAGTCGAATATTTCCCTTATTATCCTGATCCCCATCAAATGGCATCCAGCGCTACGCTGGCTATGTAAACTATTGCATAGCTTCTTGCCGAAGAAAAAAATAAAGCTCAAGCGAAGCATGTCCCTCCTGAATAAATAAAGAGAAATACGACTAAAATTGTAAAGGCAATCGTCCCAAAATAGGGTAAACAGTCACTACAAATCCTGATTCTAATAATATCCCTTTAGAGGGAGAACATCAAATCTTTAAAATCCCCATAGAAGGAAATCAACTGTTTTTAAATAACGTCAATGGTCCTGTTTAAAATACCAAAAAGTTCAGAGTAAAAATACCATTAAATCAGAGCAAGCACAACCTTTTTTTTTTTTTGTTTATATTTCAATGGGACAATAGTACAAAAAACTTCATATTTCAGAAAAAGAAACATTCCTTAAAGTCTATCAGAATGGTGATATCAGCATCTGAAAATCTCGGTCATGATTAATTCCAAAAGTCTTCATCAGTAAAAGGTCAGATAGCATAAAAAACAAATTAAAGAAAAGAACAATATTCTACATTGTCACCAATAAAATAAGGACATTAATTCCAAAAATTCCTAATTAGGATCATCAATCCTTAAAATTCCATACACAAAAAAGAAAAATGGAAATTAAACGTTTCAAAAAATTCAAAATAATTCACCAATGCACTAAAGTAGTCGCCTGACAAGACTGAAAGATTAAAAAAAATGTTTTACTAATTTGGAAGATTAATTTTAACTTCAATACCTTATAGTACAGGGTGGCGACAGGAACTGGAAAAAAAAGTTCCAGACTTTTCCCTGTTAAGTTCACTAAATTTCTCTGATTTACGTTATCAATGATAATGGTTTCCTTTCTTTGCCCTACTTGAAAAGCATTGCATATTAAATAAAATGCAGTGTTTAAAACGGTTTAAGCTGTTAATTAAAAATATATTTTGAAAAAATGCTCCTTTTTTGGTAAAAATAGTATATTAAACTATTGCCAGAGAAATTGAAGGAAATCTAAAACAAATATTTTATTTCCAGGAACCAGTTAACATAAGAATTCTAAGAAATTATTAAAACCACTCTTAAAGACATATCTAATCATGATAAAACAGAAAAATTTTAATGGCAATAATCTTGAACTGAATTTTTCAAACAGTGTAATTGTTGCTGGAAGAATAACAAGCAATAGTTTAAGCATAGAAATAATGTGGTTTTACTTACGTAAATATAGCTACCGTGTGCAGGTAAACGGAAGTATCTGCAGAAATTAGTTTTCGAGATATTTGAAGAAATGTGTGGTAAATTCAGTACTAACAATAGGAAAATGTTAGAATTAGCCGTTTTTTTCGCACCTCTTTTCCAGCGGGAACCAAAGAAGCAAGTGTGTACCGTAAAGATAATGTGCACATAACAAAATGCAAAAAAATAAAAATGTGCAGTTACTGCCCTTTACCTACACACGGCAGAACATACATATTTATGTAAAACAAATTGAAATCTTTCAACAACCAACCATATTGAGCAATACTCTAATCAAGAACTTAGGTTTTAATGAATAAATACTGCATTTTAACTATTAAAAAACAATAAAAATATTTGCATATGTACACAATTTAATTTCAATTGATTTCATTTGTTGTCGAAAAAAATCTTAGATTACTTTAGTAGCAAACAGCATTGAAATGCAAAAACAATTGAGGCAGTGAGAAGCAAAGGGATGCAAGTGGACTATTTTAAGTTTCGAGTAACACACGGTTAAAGATCAGATCCTAGGTAGGCTTTGATTGAAATTTTTGTCTAAATCATGTTGTACAGCAGCACCTACTAGGGCTACTAGTACAATCTCTTGCCCCAAGACAGAGGAGAGGTTCACCTACCATTTGTGCTGGTAATCTCCAAATTTTTAATTTTGCTACTTGCGTCCCTTTGCTTCTCACTACCTCAATTGTTAATTTCAATAATTTAAAAAACAAGATTTTTCTTGAAATCGTGATAACAGTATGCTAATTATTTCAAGACAATGAGTATAGGCAAGGGAGCAAAGTCATTAATGACTGCTTCCTCTTTGCCTGTAGGGTTGTTTATTTTATGTAGCAAGGAATGCATGGAAGGAAAATTCAAGCTAGGTAAAATAAACAACTTTACAGATGCAGAAGCAATCTTAGGAAACTCATCCTAAGATTGAATTATTTGACCTTGAGGAAAGGATGCACAAATATGCAGCACTGTATACTCGCACCTCAATAATTTTACTTTTTAAAACAAATAATTGGCGGAAAATTCGTAGGGAATCAAAGTACAGTAGAGTCTTGAAAATCCAAGTCCCCAAAGTCCGAGGTTTCGCTTAATTCGGGGGTACTTGGTTGATAATTTTAGGATACAATTTTTACAGACAAAAAATATTTTAATCTGAAAATCGAAACATTTTGCTATGTAGCACTTTCTTAACAACATACAATAAGGTAATAACATGATATTGAAAAGCCTATGTCAATAACAGTTGCCAAGAAATATTCATTGACTGTTAGAGATGAAATAAGAGATGCCTTGGAGAAAGTAAAAAGTTAGTTGATACAAAAAATAACTTGAAATTAAAACAGTTTTGCCTCAAAGATCGAACAAACATCTCTTTTAGAACATCCGATTGCAATTAAGATGGGAAGTACAAAACTTGGCGCTGTACGATTCGTATATACGAAAGTTTCTCCTCCTATGACTGACGTTTTTGTATTATGTGAGGCACATACGCACGCTCACACATAGACACAAGCGCAAAACTCATCAAAATTTATTCAAGGACGATCAAAGGCCATTTTTTAGTTGCCTGCAAATTTACACGCAAACACGTGCAGACATCAAGAAAAATAAGCAATCAGAACTCGTTTAGAGTCAATTGAAATATAGATTTATCTTGAAATTTGAGGGATAAACTTTTCGAGGAGACAATATTTCCTTTTCATAGGGTAAGAAGTAAACAGTGCATGTCCTTATGTAGTCCAAACAATTTTTTGGATAATCTGAGTTTTCAGTAATCCGAGGCGGCGCTAGCCCTAATTACCTCAGATTTTCAAGACTACTGCACTTCATTTTGAAAGGGGAAAATTTTTTCTTTTCTTCATTTGATCAATTTTCCCTGAATTTTTGGTAATTTTTCAAAATTTCCTGATATTTCCCTGAGTGATAACGTTCTCTGACTTTTCCCTGATCTGTTCCTGTAGTATTTAATGATTTTTTTTACCAAAATTTATTTGGCAGAATTTTCTACATTTTAATGCAACTTTTGTTATGGCTGCAGCGCCAAGAATTTTGAACACTTGCAGGGGTCGATCCAGGTTTTATTTTTTGGGTCCTCATTTTGTGAAAAGGCAAAATATTTTTGTGAAATTTCGTTATTTTTGTGAAAAAGCAAAATATTTTTGTGAATTTTCTTTATTTTTGTAAAAAAGACCTTCTCGTGATTTTTTTCTTGGAAAAGATTACATTAAAGCATTTTTAGCTGTCGTATCGTTATAGAAAAGCCCTAGACAGATTTCAGGGGTGATTGCAAGTTCTTGAAGAATACCTGAAAGCTGTCAAGAGAAAATGCGCTGGGGGAGGGGGGAAGTAAGACCCTTAACATTTTATTCGTAATTTGACACATATATTACATTTATTGCTTTTTACAAATATACATATGCAAGGCACACTTTCTTAAGGTGAAAGTCTCACAACAGATTTCCTGTTTGCCCCTCTCAAATACTTTAAGAGCAATGAAAATTGCACATGCTGCTGAACGTAATGATAACTCCTAATAAATACAAAATGAACAGACTCAAAGATATCACATATTTCTTAACACAGAAGTGAAATACTCATTAAAGATTCCATGCATGTGTTTGAAAAACTTAAAAGTAATTAAAACCCAAAATAATACTGCACCAGCATTCAGCGTTTAATTTTTTGACTTTTGACGTTCTTGCAGAGTAGGTATTTTGTTTAAAACTTTGCAATTTAATGATGTTAATAAATATATAAGAAATTTTATTTGTTTGCCTCTTAACAAGGTACAGTAAACATCAAAAATGCGAAAAATTCGTTTACCATGGCGGATGTAAGGAAATCAAGATCTTCAAAAGAAATAAAAATATAAAAACAGCATGTAAAATAATTTTATTTTAAGTTAAGTTATTTTAGAATTGGATTTTGAAACTCAACACAAATTAATACTAAATATATATTGCGTAATCAAAGTAAAATTTAGGATTTTCCTGAAAACAAGCTACCAATCACAAGTGTCCCTCTCCCGTCCCCCCTCTGACGCTCTGAAGCAAAAACACCCCACGCAGCAAGCAAAAAGATAAGATGGGGGAAGGTGGAAGAGGCTCCCGCGTAGATGCGTACACATTTGCGGTTAAAAAATATTGTGAAAAGGCTGCCTTCTTATAAATTTTTGTGAAGGGGCTGCTTTTACGACGCGGAATTTTGTGAATGGGGCCGCTTTTGCGATGGGGAATTTTGTGAATGGGGCCGCTTCTGCGACGCGGAATTTTGTGAATGGGGCCGCTTTTGCCATGCGGAATTTTGTGAAGGGGCCGCAAAGCGGCCCCAATTTGGCGCTGGATCGACCCCTGACTTGTCACGACCATGCTATTGTAAGACTTTTCATCAAATAAGTTCTAAAAATGTCATTTTATTTCATTTCATTTTTGCCATTGAAAGCAGCGTTAAAATGTAATGTAACAAATCAAAATCCATTATTTATTGCAAAAGGACCACATTACCATACATTAGCCAAAGAATTGCCAAGTTTATGAAACTGCGTAAAATATTTTATTTATTTAATTCATAAGATATGATTTTTAATTCGGTATGGGCGAGAAATAAATCTTTCTCCAAGGGTAATTGAGAAAAGGGGGCAGACATGATTTAATGGCTTTCTTTATTAAGTTATCAACCAGATTATCAGGGTTCGTACTCAAATTCAGAAATAAAATGGAGGAGTTTAGAAAGAGTATATTGAGCTTTTGAAGGAGTACTAATGGGCTGTCCTTGATTGATGTTACACTTTTTTACAACATTCTTCCCCCTTTCTTACAAAGTGTCACACTTCACGTCACTCATCCCTTTTTCACATGCCATATTTTTTATAAACATATTGTTATACTAACTGTCTCATGTCACTTTTTGTCACCCATTCTCTTTGCCTTGTCACAATTTCATGAACCTCTCTCCCCCTCAAGGCATGACATCACTTGTGGAGGACCCTTTTTGCAATATTATAACTGCGATTTACAAAAACAATTGTTTTTTTTAACACAATCACTTAATATAGTTCATCTACTTATGTATTTTTAAATATTTAAATGACTAGGGGGCTCTGTCCCCTGCTCGCTGACACTCACCAACACCCGAAGATTGCTTCGCAATCTTATTTGATAAGCAAAGATTTAAATCGCCAATTAAAAAGAAACAGATTAAAAACGCATTACGATCCCATCCCATAATCCCCATTTGATCAAAAAACACCCCTTCCCTGGATTTCAAAATAACTTGTACCAACTGGTTGAGTCGTAAGGGCTAAGATGCTCATGAACATTGAAAAACT
The DNA here is from genome assembly GCF_026930045.1 of Uloborus diversus. Lineage (NCBI taxonomy): Eukaryota > Metazoa > Arthropoda > Arachnida > Araneae > Uloboridae > Uloborus > Uloborus diversus. The sequence continues at coordinate 117,610,390 of NC_072735.1, forward strand.
GCAGTTTTGTATGTTTAAAAAGTTGCTTTCATATTCGTGGTCTCTAGTATTTTCCTCTTTAGCTCGGGGCTTGAATTAAGTTGAACCTAAGATTTTCTGTTAAAATCGAAACCCTTAAAGTTTGAATAAGAAAGAAGAAACATGCGAATCGAAAGACGCAACTATGGCAACGCCAAATAAAACATCAATAATTTTAATGAAGATGAGATTACTCAAACTTGATTTTTAACAGCTTGTAACTTTTTTTCATTTGGAGATACAAGCTTAGTTTTTCAAACAAAGGTCGATTTAGATCTGGAGTAAAAAAAGTCGCTGTTTTCAGTCATGTCGAAAAGAAAACTGTGGGGCAATTCCTTCACTTTTTACTGATAGATTTAATGAAGAAAGTAGTGCCTAATCCTTAGCTAAGCCTAAAAAAGTTCGAGCTAAAAACGCAATTAAATCACATCCTATTTAAGTTAGAGCATTGAAACAAAATTCTACCCTTTCCAACGATATATATAATATTAATATGTGCAAGTAATTTTTCACCCCTTTAATAGGCAATAATAGGTAATTTACGCAAAATTTGAGCTTAAAAAATTAATTACAAAAAAAAATTACTTCAAATTAAAAAAAAAATAAAACCCCATGTGCACATCCCCGGGGCTCGAAGTAATTTTGTACAAAATTTCAAGGCTGTAGGCGCTATGGGGTCTCCTGGACGCACGTCCGCCACAGACTTCCTTCCAGAATTTCTTTGAAACCTTACTTTTATATACTATAAAAAGATAATAAGCCAAACTGACTTTTGCTGCTTAGAGCGTGGTGGAGGGAAAAGCAATAATCATAAAACTTGAAAAAATAGCTAAGCACCATTTAAGCGTGTTTTACTTCACTTATGAAATGTCTTAGTCATCTAATGATACTCTCAACTTCAACTTTTATGCCTTCTTTGAAAAATTTGTAAATCACATCGTGATGAAAAAAATATACGAAATTACTTCATTAAAATCGCTCTTATACGTTCGCCCTTGTGACAAAGTTAAGTTGTCCATCGAAATATTTTAAGTTACTGTCATAGAAAAAGATTATGTAGTTCTGAACTAAAAAAAGAGGAGTTTTGAAGGAGTTGAAACCAAATAAGGAGTTTGAAGGGCTCTTCAAAAAAATTTCCTAAATGAAGGAGTATTGGAGGAGTTTTGAAGGAGCGTACGAACCCTGATTATTGTGCATTTTATCGAAAGTTTTAAGCTTGCCCTCTTGCAACTTTTAAAATCCATCGAAAGTTTTAAAAAATCTCTCCCAAACAGTTTTTTTTTTCTGAAAGTTTGTGAATGTATTGGGTCATTCCATAGAAATGTCAACCTCAACCTCAGAATTTTTTTTCCACAAAGCCTTAATTGTGACCTATCATTTCATTCAGCATACATTCTAATATAAAAATCCAATAACAGTTTGCAAAAATTTCATTCAGTGTTTTTCTTCTGGCTCAAAACGTGCGAGGTTGTAGAAAAGGCTTAGGATGTGCAAAAAACATGCGTCTACGTTTTCTTGTGTAATGTAAAAATCTTTGCAAATTTTTAAAAAAACTATGTTTATTCTAAATGAATAGATGTTGGCCCAATAAAATTGACTGTTCTTTTTGCATGCATTATAAGATAAGTCTTTTAATTAGTTTGGTTATTTCACTGAAAATATTTACGTTACGTTAGTCACGAAAATGTACTATTTTCTGCTTAAAAACTAAACCAGATGATTGATCCAAACAGCACTTTTTATTTTCTTACATCTGTGTCATATCTACTTAAAAAGTGCAAAATATTCATTTTAGTATCAGTAGATGTAAAATAATTAGTGTGACTAACGTAACATTTGAGCTGTGACTAACGTAACATTTGAGCTGTGACTAACGTAACGGTTTGCATGTGACTAACGTAACATTTTAAAAATGACTGCTAATATTTAAAATTTATTTAATTTAATGTAAATTTTCATGTACAATTTTGAACATGTAGGCATTCTATATTGATTAAAAAAATAAAGGGTGAAAAATAACAGTAATATTACAATGTAGACCTTCTGTTTACTTAGAAAAATACAGTCGAGCCTCCATATATCGAACTTCCACATATCGAAATTTTCTATGTATCGAAATCCCAGCAAATTTCAATGTTCGTTACATAGAAAAATTGTTTCTATATATCGAAAAAATCTCTATATATCGAAATACTTTTCGAGACATACGTAGATTTTTTTTTCCACTTTAGACTGTTTAACTCATGAAAAATGAAGGTTAGGGAAGAAAATTATGTTCACTAAAGATTACTAAGAAACTCATAAGAAATCTGGGTTTGAGGGGTGTGTAGATAGGTCGTTGTTCTGGTCTGGAGTTCTTAAATTCCCTCAAGTTTATTTCAAATCTTAGAAGTGACCACTAATACTGTAAAATCAGTTTCAAATTATCCTTTTTGTCTGTTGATTATCAATCCTAGTCTTTTTAGCTTCAGTAAAAATCATTCAAAGTTAAGTAGATTGATTTTTTTACTTTTCTCCCGATTACATTGTCAAAACCAAAATCCAGTCATGTTGCGAATCAAGTTGAACTGCCGAAGAATGAAGATGCATGAAGGCACAAAAATTTAATTTCTGTTAATTTTTCAGTAATTAACTTTCGTTTAATCTGATGCTCGTATAAATTAGAAATTAGGTTTCATGCTCGAAAATTAGCTTTAATTTAAATGTTTTAGGAGATTTTTATGATAAAATAAGATCGTTTCTATATATCGAAATTTCTATATATCGAATTTTTTTCCGGCAATTTGCTACTTCGATATATGGAGGTCCGACTGTACTTTTTTTAATGGTCTTTATGAAGATACTTCCAATTTAAAGAATTATTAAAAAAGAAAAAAGTGAGTAAAGTAAAATGAATACTCTGCTGAATGTGTATTCAACACAAGAATCCAAGCTTAAGAATTAAGATAATAGAAATACAGTCTTAACAAAGAAAAACGTCTCTTTTTTTAGAAAATACATCTCCACTTATTATTAAAATGAAGTAACGGTTGCTCGTTGGAAAACATTTGAAGATGTTATATGATACAGTGACAATAAGCGCTGCTGTCATATATTACAGAAAATGCAAGAATGATCATTTAGAAATTCAAACATTTGCGGTGATATCTGGAAATAAAATGCATTCTGATAAAACGTTCGAATATTTTTTTTCAATATTACATTTTAATTCAAAAGGATGCACAACACTATTCGTTCGATGAATCAGTAAACCTTAAAAAATAATATGCCATTGAAAAGTATTACGGAGTTTCTTATACCGATAACTAGTATATCAGCAGAATACTAGAATTCAGTGAAACTAGTTGCAAAAAGTTAATTTTTTAAAAGAGAGATATTTAGGATTTAATTAGACCAAGAATGATGTTATTTAGTTTGTAAAAGCAGTTTTTTTATTTGTTTTTTTTTTCGCACATTCAAATTGAGTTAATTGAACTGAATCCTTCCATTCAATTTCTTACACTAATATAGAAAAAAAGTAAATAAAAAACCATAATACAACACAAAAAGGTTTCTAAAAAGTGTAAAAGTAATATAAGAGCTAGAAATTAATTATAAAAAGTTTTTTTATATGCATTCATTGCTTGTTATTTGATGGTTACGTTAGTCACAATACGTTAGTCACACACAGTTTTTCGGAAAAGAACCATTTAGGGCCAAAAAAGATTCATCTGTAACAAATCTGAAGTACGATTTTAAAAATAGATTGTTTACCTCTTACAAATATATCGGCCAACTTTAAATGTCTGTGTAAGTTTCAGAAAAAATTAACTCGTAACATAAGCATTGTTTCTCAGGGTTGCAAAAATGTTACGTTAGTCACAATGCCTTTTTTGGTGAAAAAACACCTGCTAGCGTTTATTTTGCTTCAAATTCTTGGTAGAAAAAAAAATAGTCATCTTGTAAATTTTAGATCTGCATATTAAACCAAAACACATTTATTTTTACTCCCGGTGGAAGTAAAAGGAGTTTGAAAATCAGCTGCGAATGTTACGTTAGTCACTATGGAATGACCCTATTTCAATATTGAGACTTTAGTTGGCGAATGCAATGATTATTTTTGATGCATTGATGATTGGTGTCAAAACATTTGGGGACAAATGGAAACATTTCTAAGAGTATTTGAAATCTTCCTGCCAAAATTCAGGGTTGGCTGAGTAATACATAAGGGCCTATAAGTAAAAGGTGTTGATAGATATACATGTATGTTTTTTGAAGTAAAAAGCCGTTTGTACCAGACCCATGAATTTGTTTTCAGCAAAATGTATCACTTTGGCGACAAAATGACTGTCTTAGCAAAAACGCTTTGCAATATAACTCTTAAGAAGTCAAGAAAAGCCATGTTTTATAACGTGAAACTATTACTTCCTGCCCTGGCAAAAACACATCGCAATATAAGTGCCGACACTCGTAAATACTGAAAACAGACAAATGAAGTTGAATGTATATTTACAGATGAGAATATGTACAAATACTTGGTTATAATATGTATGTCTAAAAGAGAAATATCAGAACTCATTTTACAACTCTCTTATATAACGATTCAAATCATAACTACCAGCTTCTTACACTCAAAAATCTTAAGAACTCAAAATAAGCACAACGTCAGACAGTAGCAGCGTCGCCCAGCTTTGCACGGTCTACCTCGAAAATAAAAGTTATGTCAACAATCACTTTTGAACAAAAAAAAAATCTAAAATTTTGGGGCAGATTCCGGAAAAATAACCAAAAAGGGAGCATTTTAAATCCCCTGATCACAGGAAAAGCTTTAAAACTAAACCGATAACTTGATTTGTTCATATTTGAGAAAAAAATGGCAACAGTTCTTTCTTCTCAATGATTTTCTTCATGCTACAAATTTCAATAAAAGCATTGTTACGTTTAGTTGAGATGAAGCACTGAATAATAATTTGAATGGAGGAAAGCCTTTGAAACATAGGAATTTTATGTCGAAATCTAAGCTTCATAATTAATAGTTTTTAATTGATATCTTTGCTAATTTTTATCGGAAGATTATGTTAAATAGCCAAACATGAAGACAGGGAAATTATGAATCCATCGATACCTGGTTCCATGGTCAGTTTACTGGCATTTGGGAGAAATAACACGGACAAATATATACATACATACAAAGATACATATGCTCAGTTTTTAATTATATAAGATTTAAATATAGAGAATTTTTATTCCTCGTCTGAAGTTTTAAGCACAAGTTTTCATAAAATTCGATTTTTCAGATATATCAAATTTAGATCAGCAGCATCTATATTTCAAACTATCTCAATTTGTCTCATAAAATTGAAGCTGAGAAAGGTTTTACAGCATCATTATAACTCAGAAAAATCAAGCTCTAAGTAATAATGAAACTAAATTACAAATTTTTAATCAAAAATTATCAAGCCGACACAGTTAAAACAAAATAAATTACTTTAACACTTGAAAAACATAACCTAAAAAATTAATTTTAAATTTACAATTTAAAAATTAGTTTATTGTAAATGTATTCAGCATACCTTCTTGTATTCAGCATGATTAAATTAGCCATCCAATTACTTTTTTCCTCAGCAGTTTTGGCAAACAAGATAATGTGTAACTGGTCTCTTGGCGCGATTTCAAAAGCATTTTTTAACTCTGAAAAACACAAAAGAAACTAGAAAGTGAGAAACAATAGTAAAATATGAAACAGTAAATAATCATTAAAATATGCAGCATTTAAAATGATATATCATATGTAGTTCTCTAAGAATTTTAGATCCTAGAGGCAAAGAGAAATTAATTTAGACATTGTGTACTGCACTTTCAAGCTTGAAAAAACTTTTCCAAGCCAAAAAAAAAAAAAAAAAAAACCCCATCAAATAATGAAACATTTTTTACATTATATTCTTTCTGCTGTTTTGTTACATTATTTAAGGCATTTGTACTCACCTTCACTATCATCTTTATCAATTATTTCAATTTTTCGAAGATAATATTTTTCTTTAAGGCGATATTCTGCTACAGGGCCAGTAACACTGGAGCGTTTGTTGTTTGGCTTACAAAGAATCATCAAGCCATCAAAGAGAAAAACTTGTCTTTCAGTCAGTCTACGACCACCAGATCCTACTTTTCCTAAAATGCCATCTGAAAAAAGAGAAAAGAATTCTACAAAAACTGCATATTATTTAGAATGATAGGATAACAAATAGGTATGACCAGTGGAATTAAGTATATATATATATATATATATATATATATATATATATATAAAGGAACACCAACACATGACTTTGTTGCAGTTAGGTTTCTAGATCAACCATGATTGCAATTTGAACTACACTGAGAATGAATACCCAACAAATTACAATGACAGCATGCACTCTTTATATTTACAACATTAAATTATCTCCTTCAATCTTTGGATTGACACATTTCTAATTTTCAAATTGCTTTTTAGTAAATAGAAAACTATGGGGGTGTGGGGGGGGATCTTTTGGTTTTTGACAAAATAAATTGTTGATTTTTTTGTAAAACTAGTATTCACTAAGCTGTTTTTGCAGCTTTGATCTAAAATTGGAAATGTGTATTATAAGTATTTTAAATAGTTGTTATTATTCTATTATTCTATTTTAAGATTTTTATTTGTTCTTCAAATTTTCTTCTATAATGGATTCGTCATGCACTGGTAGATATTAAAAGCAGACTTTTGATAACTTAAAGGAAATTGTATAGATGCACTGACATTAAAGTTTTGTTTCAAGAAGCCCAAAACCTCCCAAGTATGTTTATAAAAGCAATCTATTTCCCAATAAGGTCAAGAATACTACAAGTTAGGAGGGTGTTTTAAAGAATTTTAACTTCATGAAATTGTAATGGGTAAATTCTGTGAATTTTAATGAATTGTATGCATTTTAATTGTTGCATATAGGTGATCTGATTATTTTAACTTTTAAAATTTAACATACATTGATAAGACAGCTGAATTGACATTATTTAACAGAAAATATTATGTACATCATATTTGCATATAGTTTTAGCAGTACAGTGACATCTATTAGCAAACTTTCTAACTAGTTCCTTTTTTTTTATAAACTTCAACTGCATAACCTACATATTTTAGCTTTGAAATTTGACCCTTGACACAGTTCTTAAAATATTAACAAGGTTGGCTGTTCTGGACACAGATGCTACAGCAAGGCAAGCTTAAATTATTGTGCCTCTTCCTACATCTGAGAGGTTGAACATTATTACGCTTTGGTAGAAACACTATTTTCTCATACAACTCTTCCACTGCCAAATGCTTAACTGGTACCTTCCCTTTGACCGGCACTAGTTGGCACACTTGTGACAATTAGCGGCCATTTGTTGGACGGCCAAAGGACGACTTATTTTTAAATGGATTGCAAAATTTTATGCGATTCCTTAAAGGCAAGATAATGAACTTCTGTGCAATTTGAGTGAATAATTCCATGAAAAAGAAATTCACGATTTTGCTTGTGCCCCTTGTGTTGAACCTATTCATAATGTGCTAGCTTTTGTTACGTTTTTCACGTAATTTATACAATGCCAATTTACGTAGCAGAAGAAAACAGTTATATTTTTAAGGATGAAACTAGAGTATTTTTCTCTCTTGAGACACAATACAAATTATTAACTATTCATATAAACATGAAAAAAAAATCTATATCAAAATTTATAGTTAACTAGAACGAAATTTCATTTATGGTACTAGAATTTTGATGCTCCCATATGCTATAAAAATTAACAGTATCTTTATCGGCAATATAATACTTTGAAAAATATACAGCACTAATTTAAAATGGGAAACATTTTACATGCATAATAAATGAAAATTTAAAACTTACCCATCACAAAATCATTACAACATTGTCCTATGTCTTTTCCTTCCCATCCATCTATACTCCTTTGTAACTCATTCATTTTCTGAATAGATGCTTGTCGATTAGTCCTGTAATACATCCTAGAAAACGCTTCCCTGAAATAATGAGATTCTTATAAGTGAAGAGCTAAACACATGTACAAGCTAAGTGATTTTCAAACAAATGGATTTTTTTGAGTGGCCAAACATTATCTCCTCTGATAAAAGCAACTTGAAGAAACTGAGGTGATGGGGGCATGGGCAGTGGTGTTCCCATAGGGTATACTCCATATACGCCGTATACTCTCAAACATTATTTAGACATATAGCCCATACCCTAAAGTCTCAAAATGTTTCATATTATAGCATAGTATGTATATGATGGCATACACATATTGTGCTTAACTGATTACTGGGAGTATACCCTCAGAAAATTTGATGGGAACATCACTGGGCATGGGTGTAGTGAGAAAGGAATGATTTGGGAAATAACACTAAAACACTAAATTACGCTTGTACTCGGCCAAGAGCAAGTATCTGTTTTGCGAAATTCTCTCCCTAGCTTTTTCATTTACAATTTTCAGCATTACATTTTGAGCAAATATTTCAATTTTTTGAGTGAACCTTTTCTGAAGAGTGCCATCATATTTACGGCAATTTATAATCTATTGACTAAATGGTCGTAATCAAGATAACCAATGGAGATTGCTGTATTTCAGCTTGTTTTGAGTTAAAATCAGGCTCAACATTTTAGAAACAAGTAAAGTGCTTGAAATGAATAAATAACTTTGTGCAACAAAGTAACAGTAGTAAACAATAGAAACAAAGCACAATCAATGTGTTAATATATGCCTTAATTTCTCTCTCTCTCTCTCTCTCTCTATGCTGTTTCTTGAGTTAGTCAAACGTTTTTAGCAGAAAAATTAGCCTTTTAAATGTTTTAACATCTGCACTATGAGATAGTGATTTTTCTATTACTTTGGTAATTCCGACTAACTATTTATGCTAATAACATAGTAAAACCATGAGCACCTCGCATAACCAATGATTTGAAGAACAAACAAAAGAGAATAAAGTGTCCCTCTTAGCGAGCAACATTTTGAACAATAAACTTCATGGAAGAAGCTGTGACTAGATGGTTTTGTCAAAAGCAATATCAAAGGTTTTAAAAAGTATCTTCTGAGCCTGTAATTGACTAAAACACCTGTCCAAGATTCAGAGCGATCAATATAATTATAATGTATTCTAACAAGAATTTCTGGACAAGAATTCATCCGAAGTGCAGGAAGAAACTGACCCAGCAGAACAGCAATAGATAAGCTGAAAGCAATAGAACTGTTGAAACCATGGGAAATTTCTACTTCATACATAAACAAACATCAAATATATAAGACTTTAGCTACATGTGTTGTGAATTCATTTAAAAATCAGGCCATAGTGCTAACTTGAGAAAATCTCAATGTGTAAAAGATGTATGTTGTTTTGACAACAAACACATAAATCAAGTCATAAATTTTACTAACAGCAGCAAGGGGAATGCTGTTCTTAGCGAACTTGAATGTTCAATTTTCAAAAAAAAAAAAAAAAAAAAACTTTTAGTGTACTATTTGTTTATTATTTCAACAAATTTTTTGGAATACCAGAAAATACATCACTTTATAAGATGATGGCTATCATACTAAAAATGATTACTTCTACAAATTGGTACCAGTGTAAAACAATAGATTACCCTTGCTTCCTTTTGGGCAGTATGTTAGCACACAATCTCTCCAACTCTGCTTTTAATGGTTGAAAAACACCTTCCGCTTGTTCTAAACTTTCACGATCTTCTGCTGATGGTGTTAGCTTTTTTAGCACCTTAAAAAAATAAAGGAACATATAAATAATATTAATTAAAGAAACTACTGAAAGTTTGGCGTTACATTTACAACTGCTATTCTCTGACAAAACAACATACCTTTAAGCAATCAAAGTATTGGAAACAATGAAATACAGGTCCTAACAGTAATTTTGGAAGAACATATTTTACTGCTTGTGTGAAACCATGGCCAGCACTCTGAAATAGTCAATTATAAAATTAAAACAAAAATATGCACTACATTCATACTCATCATTCAACGGATAGGAAAAAACAGCGATATGCATTGAATAGAGTATATGCTCTTGCCCTCCACTCCCCTTACCCTCTAGAAATCAATCAGATTATGAGAATTAGTATAGTATACAATTAAAATTGTTATAAGACATGGTTCATTAGGTGAGAAAAAAAATTTGGAAGTTTTTTTCAACTGAAATTTGTATTGTGTAAATGAAACAAAAACATGATGGCTTAAAAAATTCAAATCTTCCCATTGCATAAAAGTCATTGGTTGAAAACAAAGTAATTTTAATATGCACCATAACAAAGTTGTAACTTTGGATTTTGAACTTTCTGGACCTCAAATTCACTGGAGATAAAAATGTGTAATCCAACATCACATTTATTAGAACAAATGAAAAATTACATAACATAATTGTTGATGTGCCAGTTGTCTTATTAAGCAAAATTATAAACAAATTATTTTCTTTACTTTCTTTTCTTATGAACACATCTTGACAATTCCAGGAAAAAATACAAAAGCATTCAAATACTGATTTATTATTATTATTGATATATATTTTTTTTCACAATAACATATTTTAAAGTTTTCAAGAATTATTACTACAGGTGATGACAGAATTTTGGAATTCTGAAAAAGTAAATACATAAAAATACATAAAAAAAATAACACTAAATATTACAAAAAATTAACTTTCTATTAAACAATATCATATAAGTCATATTTCACAAATTTTCACTATTTTAGGACTAAACCTGTATAAAAGCAAATCAAGCTTTAGAGAGTTCTTCATCAAACTTACACCTTTCATTATGAAATCCATAAACAAAATCATGAATTCTTTCTTACTTTTATAGATTGTTCCACAAACATATAGATTTTTTTAATGTTAAAACATTTTTTGTTGGAACTTTTACTCACTTGCAGGGAATGACGAACATTTGGCAACTGAAGTAATGACATTAATTTTTCTCTACTTTCAGGCATCAATATATCATGAGCATATTTGTCATAGACATCAAATTCTTGATACTGAAAAAAAAAAAAAAAAAACATACGCACATAACATTCAGAATATGAAAATAATTATGGTTCAACATAACTTATTCTTCAGTTTTAAAAAACACTAATAGCAAATAAGTAAAACAGTTAGATGTGAGAAAAATATACTATACTTTAATTATAAATTAATATAATTAAAATAACAGCAATATTACCTCAAAGTTATCACGTTGGTAAAAGGCAGTTCATGACGTTTTTACAGGATTTGGTATGGACTAATTCAACATTTCAAGACAGCTTTTTAAAATTTTAATTTTTTATGTTGACTCTGAGCACAGGTATTACAGAAAAGGACAAATTAATGCCACATTTAATTTTTTTATTATTTTTTTTTATATCAATTGTGCTGTATTGACATTTTGAATAGGGGTTTAAAATGAAGTTTCTTAAAAAAGTATTTTTATAAGAACATGCCTGTTACTCAGATTTTTCAATCATTGGCTTGACAAAGTTTATTTTTTGCAGTTGAATAACTCAAAGGTAGAAGCAAAAATAATTTTTTGTTACACAGATTAATAGTGTAATAGAAACTTTTTTCACAATAAAAGTGCATAAATATATAGAACATACCTCTGCAAGTTCTTCATAACAAGCTCCAATAGAGGGATTTCTATTTTCTTCAGCCATTTCAAGGGCATCTTCAAAAGTACCCAATAAAGTGACAGAAAAATCATAAATTTCCAAAATATTGCTAAATATGGCATCCAAATCCTATAAAAGAAATTTAAATTTTAATACATTTTCTCTTGTAACCAGTGGTATAGTTTAGGGAGAAAGCATCTATCTACCTTTTGAATTTTATACTAGCGTCCCACCACTCCCCAAAAGTTAAAAAAAAGCTTCACCCCCCCACTTATTGATTTCATTATCTTATGCTCATATCTGCATGCCATTTCAAATTTTTTTTTTCTTCCAGGATTACTCAACTACTTGTAACATTATACAAAATATCTCTTTTGTGTGACTTAAACTTAATGACAATTTTTCAATCAAAATGATAAAGCACAAGCTAACTTGAAGTACTAAAAGTTTTATAAAAACAAATTAAACAGAGCAAAATTTAGATTACGAGTTATTCAATATAATAAAATGGATTATGATAAAGGTTCTCAAAGTTTTTCAAGAACAGTCTTGAAAGATTGACGTTCCTTTTAATTTGAGGTTCTTTATTTATATTTTGAGTTAAATATTTAGTGGCTAAATAAATTATTTTTATTAAAATTTTTAAACAATAACATTTTACTGCTGTAAAACTTACATAACTGTACAGCAGTAAATAATAAGAGAGCATTTTGGGGTTTTTATCAACAATACTCTCAAAGTGGTACGAAATTTTCATCAACAACGAGGTGTGAATTTAGCAATCCTTTGGCAAAAATAAAATGATACGTAAAATGACTTATAATTCACACTGATTTGCCACAAGGAATGCATAATTTTGGAAGATCCAATTGTAATCAAGAAAGGATGAACAAAACTTTAGTCCACCCTATATGTAATTGAAATTGAAACCTCTTACAACACCCTTTTTGTATTATGCAAGGCATGTGCTTACGCAAGCACATCAATACAGATCATCACATCAAAACCCAACTCGTTAGAAGGAATTCGGGCAGTTAAAATGCATTCTGCTACTCTACAGATTTTGAAACAAATATGTACAGACATTGGATATAAAAAAGTCAAAATACGTTTATGAGTAATAAGAAAGAAATTTATGTTCAAATTCAAGTGATAATTTTCATGCAATACTTCCTTTTCTTTGTAGAAGGAAGTAAAACGTCCTAGTCCTTTATGTTGTTCGAATAGTGTAAAATTTAAATCAGGATGTTTTTTGCTGCTAATCCGAACGTTCAGCAATCTGAGGTGGTGTTAGCCTCAGATTTTCAAAACTGTATTTACAATTTTCAATAAGCTGACAGTAGTGGTTAGAGGCTGGCCTCTTATACCTAAAGGGGCAGGTTTGAACCTGGTTCGAGTCAATGGACTTTCAAGATGCAGGAAATTAACAGCATTCGTATCATATGATTATCCGGTGGATAAAAGACAAGTACTTGTTTGGCTTTGAGTCCTCTTGGCAAAATTAAGTTCCAAGTGCAGTTTTCTATTGAAGAGAGGTGCTTTCATCTATTGGAGAAACTGGCAGTCGAAAATCTTATTGTAATAGAATCCACTGATAAAAGAATGGATTCTATAACAGGGGATCACATAGTCTGAAAAAGGCCTTTAATGAAGCCAGATTAGAAAGAAGAGAAGACAATTTTTGAAGAAATAAAATCTCGGAAATTAGAGGCAAAAACTTAAAGCTTAAGATTAAGGTTTTCGTTTAAATTTCAAAAGTACTTTAATTGTATTCAATCCATCATTTTGTGATGTAGTAGTGATGCATAGTGAGCTACATCACATCACCCAGTGTGGAAATGAGGTAGTACAACAATAAAAATCTCTAAGCAAACAATATCAAACAACACTCAAATGCAGTTAGTGGGTGGGAAACCTGCTACTCTATTTAATTAAGCACATTGTAGGTGGCGCAACCATCGTCTATTTTACATGAGCGTGTTGAAAATCTAATCATTTGCATAACACAGCACCTTCTTCCTTTTGTGCAAATTTAAAGTGCGTAGCACATTGCCTTCTTGGAGTAGCAGTTCTAATGGCCAGTAGTTATCTCTTGCGCTGCTTCGGCATGTATTGGGCATTTTATGCAACTCTAATTTTGAGACTGACAGAGAACAATGGATGAACTACTCCTCACTGAATGAAGAAAACATAGAGTCAATAATGGCAGGCTAGAAAGTTGTTGCCAGTATACATCTAACTATGTGAGATTTTTATTGTTTTTAACATAGAGGAGTTGTACTGCAAATGCTCAGTTCCACTTTAGTAAAATGAAATTACCGATTTATTGTATTTTGTTGTTCTTCTCCCCTGTTTAGAATTTCCAATTTTTTGCATTCTATGGATTTCGATGAGGAATAATCGAGTGGCTCGGTCAGAAACACACCATTTTCTGCGCTAATTTTTTAAAACACACTATAAAAGACAATTAAGTACACCAAGTACAAATACAACCAAATCACTTACTTTGCTCTTAGGAAAGATTTTAACAAAGGGTTCTCTGAATACTTTAATTATCATATTAAGGTCTCTTATGTATTGTTTTTCTTCATGTATAAGATCTTTTACAACTTCATCATAAGTTAAAGAAGTTCGTCTAGTGGGTTCTTCTTCTATGCTCAATGCTACGTCTTCATCTTGGTAAAACATGTCCATGAGGACCTTAAAAAGTATGAACAATAACAAGAATTAGATTCATATGACACATTAGGAACATTGATGAGCTCTTGGTAAAGACATTAAAACTGAAATTGTACACCTTTTAGAACTCCCTGCAACTAAAACTCAAGAAATTGTCTGCAAATTATTTTTTGAAAAACAATTTTAAACTTTTTTCAAGTAAGAAAAATTTGTACTCCAATATTTTTGCTCAGTACAGATTAAATACATTTTAATAATTAACTTAAGTTTGAGAAAGGGTTTAAAAAAAAAACCCTTGAATGGATCACATTAAGTTTTAATTAAATATGGTAGCATGAAAGTTCAAGCAAATAACATGGGACGTTTGAAATAGAATAGTATTAAGTATTTATTCTTTAAAAATGAGCTTAAAAACAAATAGCAATAAGTATTCAAGAAAATAAAAATTGGCTTCAAAAAAGTCAAATGCAAAATATTTGATAAATTTGAGTGAACCACTTCTTCTTGTAAGTATCAATTTTATAATGTACAGATTTTTATTTACCTTATCAGCACACATAGCAACTTTAATATCTTGACAAGTAATTTCCACATGGCGAATATTTTTTACATAATTTCCAGCCAACTAAGAGAAAAAAATACTAACATCAGATTCTAAAGTTTTTAATGTACTATGTAATAAAAAATCACAATAAAAATGAACAAATGATTATACCTTTAATATATCAGCTGATATATACTCTAGAACTGCAACAATGTACTGCGTCACCTGGAGATCAACTTTATAGCCAAGTATTTCCTGAAAAATATTTATTTAAATATCAACATAGCTACATACAATAAAGCATGTTTAAATTCATACAGTATAAATCAATGAGAATACATATATTCTAACCTCAATTTAATGATTGTCAAGGGACTGGAAAAAGTTATCATTAAATCAAGGATATCCTTAAATCAAGGAGCATAGATATTCAATGGGGTCAAATCGGGTCCAGTGAAATGTACCATTAAATTGAGGAAGTCATTAAATCGAGTATCGTTAAATCGAAATTATACTGTATGCCTAAAATAAAAGATTTAATTTCTGCACAGTATTTTCAAACTGCAGACAATTGGAAGTTTAGAAACTGGAAGCATTTTATACTATAGTTTATATTTGCTGTTTTAGCATTTTCACACCAGATTCTAAGCCATTATAATTCAGTCTAAAATGATTGGATTAGTAAAGTAATAATTAAAGAATTATATTCTTGTTGAGCATTTTATTCATTATGCTATACTTTGACAACATGCCTAAGACATATACAAAAAAACAATGCATGGATTCCAGATAAATTTATTTAAGCATAAGCTTTATGAATGGATTATTTATAGACTTACAGATTAACAGACAAAAAAAGACAGTGAAAGTTAAAGATATTTAAGGGAAAACACAGAAGCGAACATAAAATCATGAAACAGTTGAACAGACATTTAATTTCATTATTCAGGGTTGCCATGGAAGTTCAAGAATGAAATTCCCAGACATTTCTAGGTTTTCCAGGTTTTTTTTTGAGAAAAATTCCAGGTTATCGATCTCCACCTTCATTTTGCAACATTAATATATGCATCTTAAATTTTGATAAAACTTACCTCATTTTCAAACTTTACAAACAATTGTTACCAAATTTAATTTACTCAAGCTGAAATAATCAAAAATATGTACTAAGGGTGGTTCAATTTTTTTTTCTCTCTCAGGTCGAGTCCAAGACACCCCTTATCTTTTTTAAACTTACTAATAGTATTGTGCTTTAAAAGTTTTAGCTTCTTACTCAAATTTTAAGAGGTTGCTCAATGATCCCTTAATTTAACATTAGCCCTAGAATAGAAAAAGTCACAAATTTAGAAACATTTAATTTCCCCAGCTGTTTTTTTTTATGTAAGTAATTATTTTATTGCAATGAATATGCATATAACTCGTGTAGATTATAGTGTGTAACATTGTTTTTTCAGTTCAATGTATTTTTTTAACCCCCTCCCCATACTTATAAAGTTTGGGGAGAGGGTCCAGCACCGGCTTTCAGTTGGAATAGGAAGTTAAAATTCTTCCAGTATTTTACCATCCACAAGTCTAAAAACATTGAGTGGTGTCCTGTTTTCTAGGAGAAACCTTTTTTTTTTTAAAGAGTATTTTTGAACTAACCTAATGTACTAACACAAGTGAAGCAAATAACTGTAATAAAGAATTAATGTAAATGTAGCATATCTAGTGAAAGAACTGTGAAATTAACAATTGTGACATCTGTATCACAAAAATAAAGTTAATTGCTAAAATAATCTGAACTAAAAAAATATGAAACCTAAACTTTTACAATTAATTGCCTTTCACCCCTCCAATCCATTGAATTCAAAGAGCTTTTAGTTTTTGGCCTGTAAAAAAATCATGCATCTTTTAGCTTCACATATTTCCCCTGTTTGTTGCTTATAAAACAGGGGTGCTCCCCCCTTCCAAGTTCAATGGCACAACCCCCCCCCCCCCCCCGCAATATTTCTGAACGCCTTAGCACTTTTTTTATTTTCAACTCTCTTTTTTTATTTATTTTTTTTTACCTATTTATTTATTTTTAATTATTATTGTTTTGAAAGAAAAGTGTGCTCGCTCCTCCACAATAAAATACACACACACAGATGAAAATAATAAAGTAAAATAATATGAGTAAATAATTTGAATAAAAATAAAGTAAAATAAATAATTAAAAAATCCCCCCCCCCCAAAAAAAAAAATTTGATGGCGCAACTTGTGCTATAATCACTCCTGTGGGCACCCTTTCATAAAGTTAAATTTTGAGCAATGATCAGAAACTTCTCTGATGTGCAGATTTTTTTTAATCGGATTTCTTTTATTTTGAAAGAAAGAAGCACATTGAAAGTCTTTAAATATCACTACTAAAATACTAAAAGATTAGCGATACTTCTGTAAAAAAAACTTTCTAAGTTTAAAATTGTCTAATGAACTAAATTTACAGAACAAAATTGTTTAGAAGAATACGATTTCATTCATCAATTTAAAGAAATAATATAAAATATGAAAAGATTATTGCAGTTCATTAAGAACTTCAGTCGCACTCGCAGACAAAACAATGTGCTGTGTATCATAACAACTTCAGAACTGCTGATGTAAACAAGAAGCGTTTAAAAGAACTGCAGGGGGAAGAAGAAAGAGGGGAATGACAAAACAGGAATGGCGGGGGAAAAAAACAATGTTGAAAGTTTTTTTTTGGATGTCATAGACTGCGGGCCGCGCTAAGAACGATCAAGATCGCTAAGAACGATCAAGATCGATCGGAAATATGCAATTTTTCATTTTCCCTGACATTTCCCTGATTTTCGGCCATTTTCATTTTCCCTGACAATTCCAGGTTTTCCCGTGCGTGGCAACCCTGATTATTAAGCTTTTTTTTAAAAAAAACAAAGGTTATGGTGTAATTTTATAGGTTACCTTTTGTAAAAGAGGGTGTATTTTTTCAACTGGAAGAACAAGTGGAGACTTTTTCTTCCCCTTTTCAATAGCATTCTGAGCATCACCAATGGCCCATTTATCAATAGGATGGGGAAAAGTTTTTTGAACTCGTTCTTCCACATCTTGAACAGTATGAGGTTGTGCTGCACACAGCATTCCAAGAAGACGAAGAATCAATGTTTCAATATATCTTAAAGCATCATCTTTAGCTTTTAAAGATGGATGCACTTGAAATTGGACCTTGATTTAAAGAAGAAAAAAAAAGAAAATTAATGTAACAAAATTCAAATACTTTTGAAGGTGCATTTCAAGTTAGTTTAAATAGTGATGTTCCCATCAACTTTTCTGAGGGTATAGTCCCAGTAATCCATTATGCACAATATGTGTATGTGATCATATACATAATATGTCCAGATATTCTTGAGGGTATAACCCAAGGGTGATGAGTTCTGGGTTTTCTAGGGAGAAGAAAAAACTTGTAAAATTCAAGTTTCATATTTTCCTTATGTTTTAAAAATTAACTTTAATTAACTACCAAGCAACAATTAATAACTGCTTTTTATGTGCAGATATAAGTGTCCCTTGGTAAAAATTGTAACCGGTAGCTAAATCATTCCATTGCTTTAAGAAAATTTAAAAATTATGATGATAGAATCTGACTTACAAGGGTAGTTCTTAAAAGGTGGGAACAAAAAGTTAATTCTGAGCAATTTTTAAAATTTTGAAATTTGACATCAATTTTGGTTTTATTGCATAGTATGTACATCTAGAACATCATATACAAACAAAAAAAGACAACAGGTATTTATAAAAATTAATAAATAGCAAATTTAATGATCGGTCTGTAGGTAACAGATTTTGGACATACAGTTGTCCAGTAGGTAACAGATTAACATCATCATAATGAAAGTTTCAGTTTTTGAACTTTCCCAATGAAAATTTTATCTCTTTTTAAATTCTGCAATGAAAAATAGAGGCTTTATGAAGTACATGAATGACTTTATACATTGGTCTTTAAATAATAGAATTTTGTTATGGTTTTGTAGACTTCGATAACCCCCCCCCCCCCCATCCATTTTCCCAGACCAGGTGATAAAGTCAACAAAACCTACGCTGTTGGCGAAAACTGGTATTCCCCGCCGGTAATCCTTTGCTTATCGTACGCTGTGAGTTATCATCAATTGGTGTTTGCTTGGCGATTTTTGCCGCCGTTTTGTTTACTTAAATGTGTTTGTTACGATCGAAACTTTTATTTCTACTGTTATTTATGTAATATTCAATGCATAAAATATTAATTGTGCAAAATACCAATGGATTAAAGAAATTAACATTAAAATAGCCTTTTTTTATTAAGGTTACAAGACAAAAGATCATTTATAATATTGAATAAATGGACAGAATTATAGGCGTCTAGATTTTAACGCAATTTGGACATCTCAAATATGTTTAAGAAAAATGATTTTGCTTCAAAGATACTGCATAAAAACATATGAAAACACTTTAAAATAATTAAAAATTGATTTTGAGGATAAAAAAATATCTTTAAAACATATAAATTATATATTTAGTTCTCAAATAATAACATTGTTCAGATCATAACTTTTGGACATACAAACTTCAACTTCCTTTTTTTCTAAAATCGTAAAAAGTTTTGCAATTTGCAGAAAATATTATCAAAAAATTATTCAGTTTGAGATTCATACCCTTAATTTTTAAACGCGTGGAAATAATTAAAAAAAAATTTTTTTCATGGTTCATTTGCTCAGTTAACGTTTTGAATGTCCAAAAATGTGCCTCTTAGCAGAGAAAATTTTTTTAAAAGGGTATTTGAAGAGCATTTTTTCTATAGTTTATGTCAATTCTTGTCTCCATATAATATTATAATTTAACTCAAAATTTTTTGAGTAAATTAAAATGAAAGTTATTTGGTGTTAAAGCTTCAAAGTTGAGGTCTGTGCTTGTTCCCACCTTTTGAGAACTAACCACAAATGAAAAGTTTTGAAGCTTGAGGGTATAACGCTATGTGTCTAAAAAGAGTTTGAGAGTATATGGCATATATGGAGTGTACCCTATGGGAACATCACTGAGTTTAAATTTAATTATGAGTAGGAAAGACTTACACAATACAGAGTTGTGATTTTCATAAAGTAAATTTCATAAAGTAAAAAATCAGGAGATTTTTGACAGCAAAAATACTAATTTTAAAGATTTTCCTGCATAAAGAATAGATGTTATTGGTATGAAAATCACCAAAGTATTGAAATTAAGCACTTTATCCTTTGAAAGAACTGCAACAGCTTATTACTTTTTCACCTTATCAATGTAAAATACACTTCATAATTTTCTAATCTTTAAATAAATTAAGTCTAACACACTTAAAAAAGTTACCTACTGATATGAAACATTTTTGCTGTATAATCAGAACAAATCAGGTATCCTCGGTAATGAAGTTCATTTCGCAGAATTATAGAATAAAAGTTGGTTCCAAAAAAAAAAGTAACCAGACCCAGTAACCTTGCTTTCCCAAATTTTACAACGTTGAGCTTGATTAAACAAGTTTTGAGTACCCCTGAATTTTGCTACGCCTTTTTTTTTCAAACGTTATGAATAATTACAGGGAGAGGGGATTCAACTTTCTGGCTTGGGATGGAATAATTACTAGAATTATACAATATAAATCTATACAATATGAATTTTGTTTTTTTGTCACTTAGGTAGGGGGGGCCGGGGGTTTCTCCCCGGAAAATTTTCGAAACCAGTTTTGGACGATCTCTGGTGATGTTAGGGGGATAAAAGGTTTGGTGGGCCCTTCCCGGTAATTTTTCAGTATTGAAACTTTAAAAGTGCAATTGTAGATTATCTAACGTTGTGTTAAGGAGGGCTCTCCTTTGTTTTCAAAATTGTAGTTCTAAAAGCGCAGTTTTAGACCATCTGTGGTAACGTTAGGGAAATAAGAGATCCTATAGGGCTCGCCCCAGGAAAATTTTAAAAATTAAAGACTTAAAAACGCTATCTATGGTTGGGGAAAAAGCAGTTTTCTAAAATTGAAGCTCTAAAATCGCAATTGTAGCCGACCTTTGAGACGTTAAGAAAAATAGTTTCCGAGAGCTCTCTCGGAATTTTCTCGAAATTGCAGCCCTGAAAACCAAATTTAAGATGATTTTTTAATAATGTTGAAGAGAGTGGGGGGGAGGGGGGTAGAGGGGCAATCTACTTAAATTTTCGAGCTTGTAGCTTTAAAAACGCAGTTTTAATGGATCTTGAAAATGTTAGTGGAAGGTGAATTTCGGTGCCATTCCCCCGGCAATTTTTTAAAACACCAAATAAGCACTTCTAGGCTTGTCTTTGATTGTGTTAAGGAAGGGGGAATCAGGGGCTCTCTCCTATAAATTTTTCAAAATTGCAGTTCTCGAAATGCAGCTTTAGATGACTCTTGTTGATAAAGAGGGTGTTATTCTGGCGTTACAGTGGAGGCACTCTCCCGGAAGTTTTCTAAAATTGATGTCACATAGCCAAAAAAGATGGATCACACACACCGTGACAGATTTTTTCGGAAATCCTCAAAAATGGATTCAGCAATTCAGCAACATCGAAAATCAAAACTCGAGAACTTTAATGAATCAAATATTCTTCTATACATATCAGACATAGAAGAAAGTAAATATGATTTACGAAAAATAATTTAAACACCTTAAGAACAGACTGTTCTACTTCCATCAGCGAAATCCAACATCACCGAAAGTTTTAATAAAAATAATCTAATGATAAATTGATAAATAATCAATTTAAAAATGGTAGAGAAGATGGGAGTAAAGTGAAATGAGAAAAATTCTTTATAAGCTTAAGCTAGTTAATGAAGAAAATATATTAATTGTCGATTGGAGGGATAAAAAATATGTTATTCGCAAACTTCAAAACTAGTTCTTGACGATTGTCAAGATGCAAATGAATCAGTGAAAAACTAAGAGCATACTGGTCTGAATTATTACCAACAATAAAACATTTTCAATCTCTCTCCCTCTCATCACTGTCACACGTATTCATCATGCAAAATCGTGCTACTTCTAGAAAATTAATAAAAAACTGAAAAGAAATCAAATCGTCTGATCCAGCTTTGAAACGGACACCAACTCCATGCCGTCTATGATGTTCCCTTCATTGAAAAAAGATACACGGTCATTAAATTTTGAAAGAGTACCAGTGCTGTCGCTAGGTCAAAAAACTGGGGGGGGGGGGGGGGGTAAGCTTTTGGCAGCCCCTTAATTGTTTCAAACTCATCATGTTCAAATATGCAGAGAGAGAGAGAAGATTAGGCTTCTGGTTTAGCAGAGAAAGTCATATTACTAGACCTTAGTACTAGCAATATAAATTTAATCGTAAGGATAATATTCAATCAGAATAAGGTTGCGTTGGAGGGCTACCTTCTTGCATTATTTCGAAATTGAGGACATAAAAATGCAGTTTTAGACTATATTTTAAGCTTGGGAGGAAGGGGAGAGGAGGTACAGGATAGCCTCTCCCGATAATTTTTCCAAATTTAAGTTCCCAACACAATCCTACGTTATATTTAATCATGTTCAGAAGAGGGGCTCTGGGGGCCCTCCCCCGAGAGTTTTCAAGATTGTTATTTGAAAAACAGTTTTACACAATCTATGGTGATGTTAAGGGAGGAAGACTCTCTGGGTCATCGTTCTAACATTTTTTAAAATACAAACTTCAAGCACACCTTCCCAATTGTGAATTATTTCTGATTATGACACGTAAAGGGGGGGGGGGGGGTCCGGGGGTATTCCCCCGGGAAAAACTTGAAAATTGCATTTTGAAAAATGCAGTTTTAGACAATCTATGGTGATTTTAAAGGGAAAAGAGATGTGGGGGCCACCCCCTCCCAGAATGTTTTGAAATTTTGAAGCCTTAAAAATGCGATTGTCGATACTTTTGCTAAAATTTAGTGCATCGTCAGTTTCTTGAAAATAAAGCTCCGAAAACGTAATTTAAGCCAACCTTCGATGAAAGGGGGGGGGGGGGGAGTTTTGAAGGGGCTCGCGACCAGAAATGTTTTGTAATTGAAATATTGAAGCACTATAAGCGAGATTTAAGACATTTTTGATGATGCTGGCGAGCGAGAGAGCAGGGTGGGGCATTCTCTGAAAAAAATTTCGATCTGTTGAAACCGCAGTTTTTGAAGCTTTTTTGATAACGTTAAGGAGTGGAGAGATTTTGAGTCCTCCCCTGGCAAATTTTCAAAATTGAAATTCAATTAACGCAATCGTAGATGATTTTAAATAATGTTAGAGGGATAGAAGGTTTTGGAGATCACCCCCGAAAATTTTTTTGAATTGAAGCTTTAACAATGAAATTTTTGAAGATCTTCGGTAGTATTTGGAGGATGACAGTTTCGGGAATTCTGAGGGAGTTTTTTTGAAATTTAAGTCCAAAAGACGAAATTTATTTTGCCTTGAATGATGATGAATGATTAATTGAGAGGACGTTTCTCGGAGGTTACGTCGGGAGCACTCACGGTTTTTCGAAAATTGCAGTCCTAAATACTCAGGTGTAGGCCATCTTTAATGACGTTAGGGTAAAGGATGGGCTTGAGAACGTTTTCCCGGGATTTTTTCAAAACCTAAGTTTTTAAAAACTCATTTCGAGGCCAACTTTGGGGACGTAAAAAGAAGGGTTTGGAGTTCCCCACTCTTCCTTTCAGTTTGGCTACGTCCCTCCTATCTTCATTGTAAATTTCAATTATTGATATACATATTGTGGTAATATTTTTTTCCAATTTTCCTCTGCCAAACACGTTTATATTTGCTTGGATTTTCCATAATGAAGTTTTCCAATTCCCAGCTTAATATTTTTGTTTTCTTGCAATAGAAGTGTTTACGGACTTAGAAAAAGGACTTTTAACATTTTGAACGGATGTGGTAATTTTCTGCGATACCTTAGGTCTCTATTCCGCTTCATTTTAATTTAAATATACCACCTGCATCTCTTGATCAAGCTTTGATTTACTTACGATTTTTACATTCAAACATTTAAAATTTTTGGTGTGAGTATTCATTACAATACTCTGGATCGCTGTTTGCATTTAACTGTTTTTTTTCCCTCTCTCTCTCTATTTCAAATTTATTTCGGCGACCCATACATTTTTGTACTCTTAGCAACGATTTTCAGGAAATTTTTTATCAAAAAAAAGGGAATCTTTCGGCGACTCCTATTCTATGGGCTGTCCTATTTATTCATGTTTTTTTTTTTTTTTAACTGAAGAACCATGAAGCACGGTTTTGTATAACCAGGGCCGCCGAAAGACAAGGCGTGCACCGTGTTAGTTTGGCGCCGGTCCTCCCTCCCATTATGCTAATTTTACTCTATGCACAATAATTTGAGCCGTGCCCATAGTTTCCGACTAGGCAGACATACCCACTCTGCGGCCCAGTGAAAAGTGTGCTGTACTGAATACTCTTTTTTTTTTGTGTTAATAAAAATGTTTGAAGCTTACATTTCTGCGGCCCTTACTTAGATACTCTTAATAAAAGAGAATCATGGATGTTCCTAAATTGTATTTTAAGGTTACATTTTCTATTAAAATTTTACAGAAAAAATACTTTTTTGTCACTATTATTTCAATTGTTCATTTATAACTAATATTTTAATTTTTCAAAACAACGGAGAGTTTCCCTTTTTCTTCGTTAGTTGCATCGCCAAAATGATACTGGCTGCCCCATTTCTGAAAAACTGGGGGGGGGGGGCTATGGGAACGGCCCTGAGGGCTACATGAAACAATGCATTATTAATGCATCTATTTCTTGTTGAATGAGTTAGAATATTTTTTCTTTCCAAAATTCAAAGATTTCATGTTCTAAAGAAAAAAAAAACCTTCTGGAAAAAAAATCCCCCCAAAAATTTTGATGGCGCAACTTGCGCCATATTCCCCCCCCTGTGGGCACCCCTGCCAGTAACAATTATAGTAAGATTAAAAAATAATAATAAATAAATTGAAGTGCTACATTGCTATTGCATTTATATGCAGTAGAAGCAGATTTTGCTTTTCAATATGGTGGGTTAAAGATTCTGCTCATGAATTGCTGATGCAATTTTTATTCATACCTTTACATTTCAGTATTTTCAGCAGTCCCACTTATTGCCTCTTTCTCTCTCTATTTAAAAATTAAAAAAACAGTCTCATGAAATGAACTACAAGTCATTCAAACCTTGATATCTAGAAATCTAAGGAGGAGGGGGAGGGGGGGGGGAGTCCCTTGCATTTTAAACAAAAACTTTCAAAATCCCTTTCACTATAACGAAAAATTATCCAGGTTTTCAGAAAAACTACATACATACAAAACTTAAATTCTGATGAATAAGCTGTAAAAGTGTGAGTAAAAAGTAAGTAATGAAAAATCAAATTACCTTTGACAAAGCATTTACAAGCAAACATTTCCATTTTCCTGAATTTTCTTCACTATCAAAATCATAAACTTGATCAGTCTCACGACTTGAAGGAAACATGTCAGTGTCAAGAAAAAGAAATGTGGATCACTAAACAGCTCAGCTAGGATCCATTTCAAAGTTGGGAAAATTTCTAGATGAATAAAAACATGAAATGAATTTAAAATAATGAATTGAATTCCAAAGTGCCCGACTTGTTTAAAAAAAATCCCTTTTTAACTACCATTACTTAGTTTAAGTGCCTTTACGAATAAATTCCTATTACAACGAACAAAACTTGAATTTTGCTGCAACGGGATTTCAGTGCGTGTGTGGTATATACAGTAGAACCTCTCAATAAGGGACACTAAGGGGACCAGACATTTTGTCCCTTAAATAGAGGTGTCCCTTATTCGGAGGTGGATGGATTGATGCATGCTGTAGTATATGCTAAGTAGTATAATATCACAATAAGCATTACCTATTAACACTTAAGATTAAATACTGAAAATATCTCATTATGGTAAATAAAATTCATAATTATTCACATTTCTAAGTTTATATTATTTTATTAATTAAAATTTAATAAAAATATTTATAATGCCAAAGTTTTTGTTGCATACAGAAATAATTTTGAAGTGATTCATTACATGTTTTTGCTTTATGTTATGTAATTTACAATGTAAATACTGTGTGAATTGCAATTAATGTTCAAATTTCTTAAGTTTTATATACAAAGCTAATTAGTTGCCGTTAACTCTTCGTCGGCTCTGAACCAACTTCAATAAATTGTTGAGAGGGCAAATTATGCATTTTAATTTCAGCAAGTTTTTTAAAAATACATTATTTTTTTCCTTCACATATGTTTATGTCAAACTTACCTCAATTAGTTTTTAGAGGAAAAGTGAAACTTGAATTCCTGTAAATTCACTATTTCTTATGTGCTTATACATTATTTCTTGCTTTTTTTTCTTGTTTTTGTTTTGTGATTGTCCCTTAAATAGAGTGTCCCTTAATTAGAGGTAAATACATGGAAGTCCCTATTCAAAGGGACTGGGACCTTAAAAAATGTCCCTTAAATAGAGGTGTCCCTTATTCAGAGGTGTCCTTTAATGGAGGTTCTACTGTATATAAATAGATAGATGGACAGATAGATATATTAAGGTGGTCCTTATTTTTGAAGTTGTAGATATTTTATGCAACACCCCCTCAATTTTTTCCATTATACAAATAAATGATCCTTGCAAAATTTTAAGACAATCCATGAATATTAACCCGCACCTCTAGGGTCCTCTTTTTTGAGTTTCGAAGAAAAAATTGCGGATTTTCTCATTTTTATGTAAAAATATTCTTACGTTTCATATTTAAAACAATTTTAAACCTCAACAGATGTTGCTACTTCCAGACCAACCATTCTCTCATTTTCACTCTATAAAATTTTACATGTTACAGAGCGTATATTTACACCAATGGCCTTCGTCAGGCATACTGCTATTCTGCGCTCGTTTCAAACCAAGTGGCAGAGGAACATTTCTTTCCACCAAGATGGACTCAAGAGATTTTAAAAGCCATTAATGAATGGCTCAGGCCTTTAATGAATGATCTTTGACAACAACAAATTGCCTCCTCTAGGCTTTGGGGGTGTTGATTTACAAAATTTCCTGTATGTATGATAGGCGTGGCAAATAGGGTCACTAGGTTTCAATGCTATAAATATAAGCAATGGTAATTATATTTTAATTCGCTGTTCTTTAGTTATAAATATACTTAAATGTTCATGCAACATTTAATTCTTAAAATATAAATTTTGAAAAATCCTCGATTTCTCTAACATAATAATACACTGTATTTTCCATACCTAAAATATAAAATTCCAGATCGGAATAATGTAAAAATCTATACTTTAAATTAATTTTCTTCTATTTCAGTACTTAATCCTTTATTATCATCAAATTCTCCTTGCAATTCACAAGATTTAGAAACTGAAATGGGTTTCTGTTGTAACCTTTTCAACCTTTTTTTCTACATCTGGTCTACCACAAAGTAAAAAAGCTTGACAATTATTGATATCTGCTCACCTCTCATCACTGTTAGACAAATGCCACATTAGGAACAAAGATGCTGTTCATTTATTAACAGTCTACGTAGATGCAGTAAATTTATATCCAAATGACCTTGTGATCAATCGTACATCCCTGAGATATTTCTTCAGTTGTACGGTTTGAATAAAATTAATTATTAGTACCTGGACGACCGAGCCTTGCATGGTTTTAATAGAATTATTTGTCAACTAGTGTTTTTCTAAGGTTCGATAATATTTTCAAATATACTTGAAAAGCATCACGTTAACGAAATATTAAGGTTCTCGCCAATCTTTGGATATGCTTCCGAGAAACGAGATAGATATACACCTGTAAACACTTCATCAGCATTATAATCATTTCAGCTATAAGAAGCCTACTACTGAATATAGGCCTCCTCTTCCCTACAGACATCCACCTAGGGAAGCTCTGAGCTGGTTGCGTATAAATATTTAATTCACGGTATTTGCCAAAAAAGTAGTTTCTAAGACCAAACATGGCGACAATAAATATGAAAAAATGGATTGAAAATGCGCCGCGACCTTCTTATAACACTAAACAACTAAAGAAGATTCTGAATGCAATTAAATCAACATTTTGCTTTAAACTATCTGTTACATTTTAGTTTCCACTACACAATTTTCCTGTCATAATTTAAAAGATTTTGAACTTGCAGCTAATTATACTATGGTGAAATCGTTTTTAACCCAAAACTACCTTCCGTACTATGTTGCAATTCACAATTTTATCCCAATTGAGATTTTCATTTGAAAGAAGTACTTTTAGTGTGGTAGGTCACTTTACACCAGAAAATGCTACATACAGCGTACTATCCGTAAAAACTGATGATTGATGATCCCACAAACCACTCCAAAAAATTATAACAAGAAAATATAAACAGTCTCATGACATATATTTTTTCGAAATAAAATTTAGATGCATAATTTAAAAAAAACATATAAAACTGTTTGAAGTGTAAAAAAGGAAATAAGTAAATAAAATAAGACGTTCAAGCAATAGTTTTTCTTAAAAAAAAAGCCTTACATCAACTTAATGCTTTTGAATTTGTTTTTAGCCAAGTGTGATTAAAATTAGCCGAAGTGAATAATATCAGCCAAACCTGGCAACCCTAAGCAAGTTCAAAATTTTAAAGCGAGAAAAGACAAATTTTCATTGTTATGGTTGCAAATTGTCTGTCTTATGAGTCAATTCAGTTACTTCAAGGCTTAACTTAATTAAAGACTTGATATTAAAAACTGTTTTTTTGTAAAAAATTGCGTTTTTACATAAAAAACACTGATGTAGATGAACTTTGAATGCAAAACTACAATTAAATCCAAAATTTCATCGAAATCGTTAGAGTCATTTTTGAGATACGAAATATAAATATATATACATACCCACAAGAATTGCTCGTTTAAAGATATAAGATAATAACAAAAAAATCTTATAATTTTTATTAAGATCAAGTTTCTCAAAGATTAGCGAGAAATGAAATTTTAGCCATAAGTAACCCAATCGGCAATTTTTCATGCAATCTTGCAACACTGTGCGCATTAAGAAGCACGGTTTAAATAAAATATCCCCCTCACTCAAGCTGATAAACAAAGCACTGTCTCAAGGTGGGAAAAATTTAATTTAAATAGTTCAAAATGCACTATAAAACAAATCAAACCAATAAATTCTTATGTGTTCTGCATCAAAAGATCTCCACAATTAAGTTTGCTTAAAGAAAATCTACTAGTTAGATCAGTATTTGCATAAGATTCAAATTCCCCATAGAGTCCTAGACACCAGAGAGTTCCACTGAATGCAAAAAATAAAAATTATTTTTGTTAAATATTTTTCTTCCTTATTTCCAATAAAATCTAGGGAAAACCGAACCATTCCAGCCTCAGCTCCCCCCTCCCCTCCATCCATTAACCAAAAACATTTAAATGCATAAAAATACTTAAAAGTATTTTCTTACTTAGAATGCTTGGTTTCTTTCATTTTCTTGAACAAGAGGCACTATTCACCATTTTCTCCACAAACTTTGTTCTTGAAGCTATGTACGTATAAAAATTTTCATACCATTATACATTAAAAAAAGAAATCAAATTTCTCAAAATTAGATATTAAAAAGTATAATCTTTGAAATAAAAGAAATTTGAAATCGAAAAATTAAACTTGGAATTAATAATCCATATGATGGAATCCATGTGAATTCAATCAGGGCATTTACCTTGAAAGTCTTTGAACTTTTTTAATGTAACATATACGTTAAAACTGATTAAATAGTAAGATCCGGAAATTTTTAGTTTTATCCAATAAAATTTCAGGGCTGAGATAAAGGCCACCTAAGAAGGTGGCATGGGCATCATTTGTCACTTGTGACTTTTGGCTTAGGGGTGGTAACTTACTGCTAAATACCCAAGCCTTGTCTTCAATTCACGAGTCGAACTACACTATGCTATGCACACTTGCTGGTGAGGATAAATTTATTTTATCTACCAGTTTATTGGTTTGTATAGTTCCTGAGATAAAGAACTTTTTAGATTTTAGCAATAAGTTACCACCTTTAAGTCAGGGCCAAAACTGAACCATATGGCATTCAACAGACAGCTCGGTTATCACATCCAAAGGTTACAGTTTTGTTCTTATTAGAACTCCTCTGTTTGGAATAGTGAATAGCCAAGCTCGTAGTTTCAACTTTTTGTACTGGTTACTTGTCAATAAAAAAACAAAGGTCCTGCACCGAATTAATTCGGAATTGCAGCTATACATAAAACAAATACTGTATTACCTTGCATTATCCAGAATGCCGGAAAATTTGAATTTTTGGCATTCCGGATTGCCGGATAATTCGAGGTTTATTTTGCAACAAAACAAAAGATAATTTTTCCTATTCAGTTCCAATCAGAAGGCAAACCAACGTAAGGAAAATAATAAATAAATCCCGAAAGTAACCTTCTTTCAAAAAAAAAAAAAGTGCATTGCATATAATATGTGCTTGTTATTTATGGTAGGTCATTATATTAATAGATTTAATTATATGCCAATAAAGTAATCAATTCATAAGCAATCATCGTTACTGCAATTTGTTCATAATTTTCTTTAAATAAATTATTTTAGGTTCCTTTCAGAGAGTTAATTTTTATTTATTGGACAGCTATGGTAAATTCTTTAGCACTGGATTTAGGGGCGGAAACTTACTGTTTACATGTTTGCTTACTTACTTTTAATGTAATTTTTATAAAATCATTTTTTATTAAACAATATTTTTCTTACCTGAAACACACCGCCAACTCAGTCATTCCAGCCGAGGACTGCAGTTTCCTGCTTATTAGCACTCATCAGCTCGGCATAGGAAGTGACTGAGCGGGAGGTGGAAAACATCTTAAGGAAGCCAAGAGTGCCAAACAAACTGGTAGCTAATATAGAATCAGAACTGACCAGACGAGTGACCAAAACAATGGTTTGGTTCAACTCCAAGATAGAAGGATGAGTGCTAATAAGAACAAAACTGCGGTCCTCGGCAGGGGCGGCAAATAGGGGGGTCAAGAGGGGGCGGTCGCACCCCCAAAATTTTTGCGCAGAATGATAGAAAATGGGTGAATTCAATTTATGTAAGTCGGAAATCAATGTTCATTAAAAGAAATCTCGCTGGTTCTCAGTCAAACTCGACACATTCCCAGACTATAAAAAGTGTTTTTCGTTATTTGGATAATGATTTAGGAATTCTTGAAGTATTTTCCGGCCTTTTCAGAACTTAGAAAACTGATAGAGAACCATGGTTAATTTTATTAACTAAAGAGGACATTTTCTCATATAGGGTAAATATTTCATACTTGTGTGCCCAGTGTAACGATGGTATGTCCAATATGAGAGGCTCGTGCAAATTGGTGTGGCTGCATGGTTTTCACAAGAAAATTTCTTGATATTTTACATTCACTTTACGCTCATTTTTTAATGTATATTTATTTAATGTCCACCGCTTTCTTCTGCTAGAAACATGTTTCAGCTGCTCAATGAATTATATGCTTTCAAAAAAACTTCTTAAAAATGCATGTGATTATTGAATTTAAAAAAAAAAACATATCAACAAATACCTGTTATGCGTATAATTATGCAAGCTCGGAGTGACACAAAATGGTCTTCAAGAGTAAAAACCATAAAAATATTTCTCTATAACTTCAAAGCAGTGATTTGACGACTGGAAGAATTATTACAAAACGATTCTTTCAATGATGAAAAAGCTCATGCCTTTTAGCATGTTTGATCTCGTTTGAATTTTTATTCAATTTTTTTGTACTAAGGAAAGTTTTTGAAAAATACTTTACTCTATTAAAACATCTTCAATCCGTTACCCTTAATTTTCGAACTATTTAAGTCACAGTTCAATCTACAACTGATCTGTGCACCACACTACCATAGTTCAATTTACAATTGAAACAGAAAATAGATTTTACATAGATGTGTGTTTCAATCAAGCGTGAAACTTAAAAAAAAAAAAAAGACAAAAATTCACATGATGATGTGAAGTCAAATATTGATTTTTAAATTTTGTATGAAGTAATAGATTCAGTTTCGAATGAAATTAACACAAGACTTAATGATAATTATTTTTCTGTATGGTTGGCTGTATATTATCTGGATTGGATTTTTGAAACGAAAAATAAAATGTTCCAGTTATGAGTAAAATTTTTAGCACGAGGCATGAAAAATTACAAGCAATATAGCAACAGACTGGTTATCACATCCAAGACTGCAGTTTCGTCCTTGTTATGGACTCATCAGTCTTGAATAGTGAATAACAGAGCTGGAGGCAGATGACATCTCATTGAAGCTGAGAGCACCGACGAGATTAGATTATTCACTGATGAAAAATTAAGCAACTTACAATTTTTGAAGTTGCCCTGGGTGATTTTGAAAAGCAAGATATAAAAAGTGTTTTCATACATCACTTTGTTACTTCAATTATCTAGCTAGTAGAGAAAGATTTTTTATGTCTCAGGAGGTTAGAGAATTATTTTCGAAGCACAATGGGCAAAATATTCAAACGAACTCATACATTCTAAAAAGCATGAGCTTTCCCACCATGTTTTATATTTAGCTGTACTGGCAAAACAGCATGACATTGGGCACTGATAGATTAGTAACACGATTCCCTGCTCTTCCGAATTCCAAAAATCATGCATTAAAACTTTTTCAAAAGGTATAAAAACTTTAGTATCGAGATGTTTTGTATAACTTATTAGAAAGTGAATCAAAATTTTAATTATTTCTAAACACTAATTTTTATTCATATTAAACCGATTTTATGACCACTTCCTGTTAGCTAATGTGTGCTTGGTACCGCACTGTGGTAGTACATATTTAAGAATCTCGACCCCCCAAATGAAATGCTGAAATGCCGCCCCTGGTCCTTGGCTGGAACGTCTGAGCTGGCAGTGTATTTAATGTATTTCTGCCTTAGCCCTGGCTAAAGGGCGGTAACTTACAGAAAATATTTTTCTTGTTAAAATAACAAATTACACTGATAGACAATATTTTTACAAAATTAAACTGTTTATTAATACTAATAGGATATGAAGAGAACTTATATTTATTTTTTAGCTAAACATATATTTTTTTATATGTACAATTATTTTTTTTTCCCAAGCTCGATTTTTCCGGAATGCCGGAAAAGACCAGGCAAGTGTTATAGAAAATCTGCCGACTCCCCGAGTTTTGCGGCATAACGGATAATGCGAAGTAATACGGTAAGCCTTTTCCCTTATTAATTTGCTTTTGCCTTCAGTACGATTTATTTTAAATTCATAATTGAACATAATGTAGATATTTAGGATGATAAATTGAAATGCATTCTTATTTCCCACATAGTAGATTGGCTATGGTAGAAAATACCGGAAACTGCATTTTTTGATAAAATCATGAAACTTGGCATACATGTAGACAATGTCCTTACAAACATTTTAAGAAGGGGAGACATTTCAATTAACCAATTATACTCCCATCTCCTTTCACCACCACATCGTTTTGCTTGTAAGCATGGTCCAAACCAATTACAGAAAACACATTCATTGTCTTTTTTACAACAAACATTCCATCTTCGAAGGCTTTGTGTACGTTTGGAAGTTTTGTGGGTTAAAGAAGAAATATCTTTTATGAAAACTGGCAACCCATAGTTACTAAAATGCATATGTACATCGTTTAGTATAGCAATAAAATGAGAAAAAACACATAATCAACTCCTTCAAAGTTTCAGTAATAATATTAAAGTTGGTTGAAATCTATGATCTAATAAATATTAATATTAAAAGCCCCAGCTTAAATACCGCGCTCCAAAATTTGAACGTTGGGATGATGCTTTCTCTTTTTTGGATTTTTAAGATAAAAACTTTTCTGACAAAAGTGTCTTAATAGCATCGATGTGAATCTTTTTGTAAGAAGTATTTAGAGACATTTTATTATACACTTTATCAATCGATTAATGGAGAATTAACAACAGAAACAACAATAATAATAGTAATAAGAAGGATAAATTTAAAATCCAAACTTTAAATTTCTTTCTATTAGAATTATGTTGTCTTGACATTAATTTCATCCATTTTATTTCAAGTCCTTATTCTTTTATACCCATTGGAAATAGTTCGATTATGCGTGCTCAGTCATAAAAAACGAAACGCATCATGGCTAGATAATTGGACAGTTCGGGCAATTAGAGTTTGGATAATTGGAACCCTACTTTGATATAACCCTAATTAAATATATCTTTAAATTCAGAAACCAGTAATTATGTTATGAGGGGGGAAAATTTACATCAGAGAATTTACAATTTAAAGATATCGTTTTTTTTTAAAACCTCCTTTTGTGAAGTTATTTCTAAAATTAGACTTTTAGTGGAGCCTTAAACGGTAAAAAATTAACATCTATGGAGTGATACAACCAATGATTAAAAAAATTATAATACAATTTTTTTTCAAAAAAAATCGCTATTTTTGGTTTTAGACCAAAAATGGACGCCAGGGTGTGGGGGGGGGGGAAGTTTGGAATGTCTTCCCTTCTTAAAATATTTGTGTATACAATGTCTACAAACATGCCAAGACAAAAATACAAAAAAATTCTGTTTTAAATTAACATAAAATAAAAATACAAATTATTGTAGTTACAAAAATTTAACTCAATACAGTCGAATCTCGATAATTCGAAGCGTATAACAAGAATATTCTTTTATCTCGAAGTTTTCATCAGGGTTCGTACTCAATTTCAGAAATAAAAATGAAGGATTTTTGGAGGAGTTTTGAAAGAGTAAAATGAGATTTTGAAGGAATACTAATGGGCTGTCCTTAAATGGTGTTACACTTTTATTCATTGTATTTGACCCCCTTCCCCTTTGTTACAAAATGTCACACTTCACCTTACTACTCCTCGTCACATGTCATAACATAGTGTTGTAACAACTGTGTGATGTCATTTTTTTATCAGTCTTTCTCTAAGAATTCATGAACCCGGCTCCCCCTCAAGTTATGACATCAAACATAGATGAACCTTTTTACATTGTCAGAACTGTGATTTCCTAAATAATTGTTTTCTTTAACACAATTGCTTAATATAGTACATCTACTTATGCATTTTTAAATATTTAAATAATAATTAGACAAACTGACTTTTTCTGCTGAGAGTGTGGTGGAGGGAAAAAGCAATAATTATAAAACTTGAAAAAATAGCTAAGCACCATTTAAGCATGTTTTACTTCACTTATGAAATGTCTTAGTCATCTAATAATATTTTCACCTTCAACTTTTATGACTCCTATGCTCAATTTGTAAATCACATCTTTATGAAAAAAATAAATATACGAAATTACTACATCAAAATCTTAAATATACCTTTGCCCTAGACGATGTTAAGTTGTCGTTTGAAGTATTTTGAGTCACTGTCATAGAGAAAAATTATGTAGTCTTGAACTAAAAAAGAAGGAGTTTTGAAGGAATTAAAACCAAAATGAAGGAGTTTGAAGGGCCCTTTAGGAAAATTTCCTGAATGTAGGAATATTGGAGGAGTTTTGAAGGAGTGTACGAACCCTTTTTATTGGGTCCCAAACGTTTGAGATTGTTGTGGAAATTACCCATAATTCGAGCATTTTAGCTTGTCAATTGGGACTTAAAGTTATAGAGAGTCGACTGTATTTGATATTAGGTACATCTCTAATGTATATGCAACAAAATCTAACTATATTGCTTACCATTTGGTGTTCCACAGCCAAATGCGTGGAAAAAAAATGGCAAATAGCTAAGGTCAATCTGAAATATCCAAAAAAAGAAAAAGTTCTTTTAACCTAGTGAAATTGTTAATAACAAGTAAATAAATAAAATATCTTGCACAACATGCACCAATTATACAATATTTAAACTATTATACTGTACATACATTTTCAAAATGAGATTCATTTTCCTGGTTTTCTTTTCATACAAGGCTGTGTTCAGAGGAGGGTTCTACAAGCACAACCTCTACCATTACAGAAATAATCCAAGTAAACAAATAACTTTACTTTTAATTAAGATTAAAATTAGATTTACGACAATATTTATCTTACCATTAAACAACTAAGTACAATTATGCAAGAGAAATTCAATGATAAAAGAACTGTTGAATCAATCTAGCATAACTAAGCATTTAAAGTAATATTTGCATTTTCTATCTGGAATGGAAAAAAATAAACCAAAAGATTTAAAAAATATATTTAACAGTTGTAATTGCTGTTTACTAGTTTAAGCCAAATTCAGTGAGTTATTCTATTGTTATTTACTCTCCATTTTCTTTTGCTGCACATTAATTAATAAATTGATTAAAAAAGCATTTTACTAAAACAGTAAAAGATTAGTGTTTCAATGATTCGTTGGATATTTTAAGTAAAAAGCATAAAAAAATAATTACATTATAGTTGAGATTATTTACGATTAAACGAGCTACGTCTGATCCCTGTAAATGAAAAACATCTATTTTTGCCACTGAGGCAAGTGTTGGCAAAATTGTACTACGGCAAGGACAGTTCTTACAAGCTTTTCCCACCTTTGGCAAAAACATGACAATCCTAGCTTTGAGATATTGTCTGACCGCAACATTTAGGCACCTGTCGGTCATCTGAGAAAATGAGTCTATTCTTTGACCGGAACCTGTTCACGTGTAAGTAATATGTTTCAAAAGATCTAAATAAATGCATAACTTTGTGCTAGAAGGTTTCAAATTTCAATTTTTCCTGAGTGGAAATAAGCTCATCAGACCCCCCCCCCTCCCTCAAAGATCTGGGTTTTTTCATCCGTTCCTATATATCTGTTGGGACTAAGGATTAACTATTGAGCTCTACTACTAAGAGGAGAGCAAACTCAGAGGTCTGTTTTCAGGGTTGGCTTTCTGCCGGCAGAAACTAGTTTTTGCCGTGCCAGTGGCAGAAACAGGTTATAACCGGTTAAAACCGGCAGAAACTGGCAAAAACTTAAAGTCGTTTAAAAAAACTAAAGTAATTACTAAATGATATTTGTTTAAACTAAAAAATTAAACTTCATTTCATCATTGTAAAAAATAAAATGTTATGCTACTGCCCTTGATTTAGTTCAGAAAGGGAACTTTTCAATTACTGATGCTCGTAATATTTGGATTAATCTAACAAAGGACGAAACTCATATGGGTTCCTAGGATAGAGGAATGACTTACAGAATTAAACTGGCATTACTGTTTGTAATTTGCTCGCAAATAAGCTTCATCTAAGTTGCTTGTGATTGAAATTTTGTGCTTCAAAAAGAAAGTGTCAAATTTTACTTCCCAATATTAATCTAGATTTTGTACTTAATATCACAGCTTTGCAAATCAAATTGGCCCCACTTCTCGAAACTCATTTTTCCAGTCGAATTTTTACCACTACCCTAGTTACTACATGATGGACCTGTTTAAAAAAATATACAATTTGAAAGTTTTATGAATACTACTTGTTCTTTGATGCGTTGCCTGCTAGCTCTTCTGTTGCAAGAATATTCTAAAGTTTCTCATTCTTGTATATTAAATTGAGAAACTATTTAGATTTTTGGAACCACCTTTTCCAAGAAGCAACTGCAGGATCCAAACAATGTAACATTTGATTCTGAATTAGAATAATATTGTAAATTAAACTGTGCTTTGGTTAACAATTATTTTTTCCATGGTTTTCTACTGTCGATCAATAGTTTTTTTTTTTTTTGTCATTTTGAGAGTTTTTGCCAGTTTTTGCCAGTTTCTGCCGAAAATGTGGCAGAAAGTGGTTTTTGCCATGCCGGTTTTAACCGGTTTCTACCAGTGGTTTTAACCGCTCTGGCAGAAACTTGCCAGCCCTGGTTTTAATATGCAACACGTTTTGCCATACTAGCAGGAAATTCAGACCACAAGCTTCAATGCAGAAGAATGGGAAGTTTTTCTCCTCTTAGTATTATAGCTCAATGGGAAACGCAGGACCATGCATTAATCAGACTCTGCTCTCATTAAGGTCTGATCCATTCACATATAGGGTGCGGCAACTATTTGAGGACATACATTGTAGGAGTCACATTTTTCTATAACGTAGATTTTTTCATTGGAGAAACATATGGAAGACCCTATTCTTACTCAGGAAAAGAAGAGGCATGCCATTATTGTCTCCTTGGGTGCAAGGCAGATCGATTCAGAAATTGCAGGATTCTTAAAAGTTGCCTGATCACTTGTTTACGAAACTCATAGAGAATTGGGAGCTGTAATGGAGATGTAATAGTAGTCAACGTTCTGACAGAGTCAGGACGCTAGAATTTGTCAGCCGATCCAAACTGCTACTAATGAGAATTCCGGAAAATCGATGAGGGCACTTGCTGATGAGCAGCATGTTGATGGACGTTTGGTTCATGAGGACCTCCGTTACAAATCATACATGATGCGGAGAGAACAATTTATGTCTGACAGAACCAAGGTCTAGTTCTTAATCAACTAGAGTTCCAGATCCTTCTGAACAAGCTCAAGCATTCTGAAGACAGGGTCCATACTCTAATTGGATGAAAAAATTCCATGACTTTTCCAAAACTTTTTCATGACTTCAATGAAAATTTTCATGACCTTGTTACACGAAGGGAATAGCACTATTTAATATCTAACTTGTTAATTTTTGGAAATGAGCATTAATGTGAAGGTCACAGCCTCATTGAAGCACTTACTTATAATGGAAAAAATATAAGTGTTCACTTAAAAACCTAAACTATTCTTATTTGTCTTCATCATATAAATTTAAGTAAAGTAAAAATGCAGTGAAAGGAATATGATGATGCTTAAATGTCTAACATTTTTTTTTATACACTGGCAGAATGATATTGAATGGGACAAAGGTTGAATGAGTCAGCAATAAGTTTCAATAAATTTGCTTCAAAAGTTGCCTTTCAGTGTCAACAGGGCATTTAATCATCCACGTAACTTGATAGTATTTTGCTTCTTTAAAGTAAAGCCAAATAGTTTAGTTCTTTATGTTTCTAAACCAGATCTTTCACCAGACCTTCTTTGAAAAAAAAAACATTCAGCAATAAATCAATCTTCTGATTCAAACGTATACTTGTTTTGTTTACTTATTTGCACATTTTCAAATGCATATAAATTAATAGGTTCAGAAATTCCAGAACATGTTTGAATCCTGACATTGAGCATAGCAGTGGGTCGCATGGATTAGTTTTGTGGGCTGTATGTATATGTTGGGCACTACTGTTTTAGAGTATTAGAATTCTTCTTTTTCTGTATTCTATCGACTGAGTGAATATCTTTATTTTCTAAAACCATCAACAAATTAAGGTAAACTGTGATAGATTTAATAATATAGTTCTTATGAGTGATGTAATTGGACTCGGATGTAATTGAATTTTTTTTTTGAGTGGGCGCGGCAAAACCAAGAAGGTGCAAGTTCGCTACTTCAGAATATGAAACATAAGTGTTGAAAATAACAGTTAATTCATATATATATATATATATATATATATATATATATATATATATATATATATATATATATATATATATATAAGTGATGTCAAAGCAGTAAAATCACATCACAAAAAAAAGGCAAGCGGCTGCGACAGAAGTGGATGCAATAGGATTTCAAAATTCAGATTTGATTTTGGGATCGTTCAATTTTCCACTTTTAATAGCTTTTATGTGCTGCACAGTTAAATCACTCAAGATTTTCAATGCTCTTTTAGTTACTGTTACTTTCTCTTTGTCTAGGACATTTTTCCATGACTTGAAATAACTTTCCATGACTTTCAATGAAAATTTCAATTTTTCATGACTTTTCCAGGTCTGAAATTCGCTTATTCTTTCTCCATGACTTTCCAGGATTTCCATGACCCGTACGAAATCTGTGAAGAGCCAGGACTGCCTTGGATTGTTCTCAGATGACAAGAACTTTGTTCAGAGCCGAAAGGTGAACGCTAGCGTTAGAAATCAGTAAAAAATCCTACTGGTCCCTCGGACCAGTCAACGTGAATATGCACTGGTCCTCAAACAACATCATTGGTCCACTTTAAATTTAACAATAAATATGTTTGTAGCAAAAAATTACTTATTATAACATTTATTAAGTTTTAGCTCACTAATAAAACACTTAAGTGCAAAATTACTGTACTGCGAATGAAGTTCAAAATGGTAAACATAATATCAAATAACAATGTAACATTTAATATTAAATAACAATGCAAAACAGATAAGCAACAAGTACATACATTTTTTTTTCTTCTGATGAGGATTTTTTAATACACTAGAATGGTTCAAATTTTAAAATTTTTAATTGGCAAAGTTTGGCAATAAACATTTAAATCTGTATTCAGTAAATTACCGCCCAATGGACAGG
Organism: Uloborus diversus; assembly: GCF_026930045.1. Classification (NCBI taxonomy): domain Eukaryota; kingdom Metazoa; phylum Arthropoda; class Arachnida; order Araneae; family Uloboridae; genus Uloborus; species Uloborus diversus. The sequence continues at coordinate 117,650,606 of NC_072735.1, forward strand.
GCTAAAGCAGAAATAGCTCAGTCACTTTCCTATGCCGGGCTGATGAGTGCTAATAAGCACGAAATTGCAGTCCTCGGCTGGAAATGACTGAGCTGGCGGTGTAGTTCATGTATTTAAATCTGTAGTCTTAAACAGCCAAGTATATACAGTCTGAAAACCAACTTCATTGAATAACACTTAAAATAGGCTACCAAAAATTTGTGAACTTAATTTGACCATTTTTATTTTGCTTCAGGACGTTATTTTTTCCTCCAAGTATGAATAAAATGGAAATGTGCGACTTAAAATTGGATAAAACTTTTGAAATTAAAATTAACTGTAAAAGAAGTCAACCAATGGTTTGACTAATAAATAGCTAAACATTGGCTATGCTCATGCTTTTGGATTTTACCAAGCAGAGCGTGATCAAAAATAGCCAGCAGTTGGTGGTTCCATGGACCACTGATTATTTTTCTTATGGTAATCTGCGACAGGTGTCACTGGTCTGGGACCAGTGGAACAGCAGTAATTTGTAATGCTGGGTGAACCGAAAAAATGATGGATGTGTAAAAGCCCCGATGGTTATGCATACCAATTTTTCACCATCAGTGATAGTTCTTGGTGTTGTTAGTAGCGAAGGAGATGTGATGCTTCCTTTTTATTTTTGTCAAGGTGAAAGAGTTAATGCCGTTGCTTGTACCGAGGTATTAGACACGGTTGTTAAGCCCTGAATCACAACTGTAGTATGTGAGAGGTCTTTTGTTTTCTAACATGAATTGACACCATCCCATACAGTCCGAACAACCAACCCGAAATGGGGCATACAGCAGACTCGTTTTATGCGGGAGTTACGTTTCACGGAAATGCCACGTAAATCGAAACTGCGTAAATTAAGACCTAATAATAGTAGAGTATTAAAATAGGGTTTTGGTTCCATAGATAAAAAAATACTTCATTCTAGTGATGACTAATTATATAATAAGTTTAATGTGTACTTATATCGATTTTTATGCATAACATGCATAAAGAAAACATACATTAATTTCATGTTCTGATTATAAAGAGGAGCTGGCAATGATAATCTTTTGGCAGTCATTAAGAATTTTTCTCTGTAATTCTTTGTAGAGCATTAACGCATACATGACCACTTGTGTCACTTCCATGGTAGACTCTTCCTTCACTAACAAATCAGAAAGATCATTTCTATTGTCTAGGAATAGCTCAAAATTTTCAATCTGAACGTTTTTGGTTGTGTGTCACTAATGTCAGTATTCTCGTTGGTTTTGGTCTCCTTTGTCACTCCTAAAATCTCTTCTTCCAGTTAGTTTTGAACTGCGTGAGTTTAATCACTTTACTTCTGGAAAGAGTTTTTAACTAATCACATAAACTGTCTCCAGTGGCCCAAGCACAATTATTAGCACGCCAAAAATGTTTATTACGTTAAATCTGCAATATTTAGGAGTTTGGACTTTAAAAGAGGGGAAAATTTTACCTGTTTGCATTGCCACATTCGTATAAAATCAAAACTCACCCACATAAAATAAAATAAAGGTGTGAAATCTTAAACCAACTAAAATAAACCCGCATAAAACGAAAATCTACTGTATACAAAAAAGTTTCATGTTTTTGTCAGCCTAAATTTTGATCCCCCAGCTCCTTGGATCTCAATCCATTCGATGGTTATGTGTAGGAGGAACATCGTATAAAATCAAAACTCACCCACAAAATAAAATAAAGGTGTGAAATCTTAAACCATCTAAAATAAACCCGCATAAAACGAGAGTCTACTGTATACAAAAAAGTTTCATGTTTTTGTCAGCCTAATTTTGATCCCCATCTCCTTGGATCTCAATCCATTCGATGGTTATGTGTAGGAGGAACATTCTCTCCCACAACACGGTTGTAGCTCTCAGAGCCATTATTGGGAAACTGTCAAAAATTCCGAAGACTCATCTCATTACTGCTTGCAGCCGGTTTCTACAATGTATAGAAGCTGTTATTACCACTGCTGATAGGTTTATTGAATGATGTTGTCCTATATGTATCTAACCACCTGTATGAAAACTTTAATACCTAATAGATGATCAATTTGTTCTCAAATACCTGATGCACCACGTATAATATTTAAAGAAGAGACCACCCCACACTAAAACAATTAAGAAATTTAGGCATTGTTGGTGATTTACAAATACAGCAGATTTTCCTTTTAAATGTTCTTTATCCAGGCAGTCACATTCCAACAGCTTCAATTTTATTTTCTGATAAAATAATAATACATTTTGAATCAAATATTTTTCCTAATTTCTTAACAATGCACTTTCTTTTGAGAATATTGAATTTGAGATGTTCTAACTTTAATTCAAATAGATTCTTTGAACACAACATTTTAGGAAACTGTTAATAATTGCAACAAAAAATTAATTTTAAAATCATAAAGCTTGCACAAGACCAAATCATAAAATGATATTCAATATTACTTTCCATGAAAATTTCCTGGATAATTTTGAGTTTCAAGTCAAGTAATCATACCAGATACATCTTAACAATTCACTGAGCCAAAATTCTAAACTATAATAAGAAGTATTTAAAGGTAGATTTAAAAACTAGACTGAATGAAATGAAAATTTTTGTTGAAAATTACAATTCTCTGCAGAACCCTAGGCAATTTAAAGATCACACCTCTCAGCTTTTAATAAATTGAAAAACGAGATAATAATAAGCTTACTATCCGAGAAGAAACTGAAATAGTGATATAAACAAAGCGTGAATTTTTATCAAAATAAAAAGTGAAAGCAAGAATTAATGCTAAAAGAAATAATAAAAACGCAATTAAATTGTCCAAAAATATTAAAAAATTGGCAAATTATAAATAAAATACCTTCAATAAAGTATTGAAGACAATGTTGATCGAGATTAATGCTTTTTAGTTGAAGACGTGCCTTCATTAAAGTAAACAAATGAATCTGAAAATGCTACCCTTCAACAAATTCTCTCCCCTCTTTAAACGAAAAATAAAGTTTGTTCGTAAAAAATACATGAATGAGTTACATTTTTCGCCACGAAATTCAAATTATTTATACATAGCTTGAGAGTGAAAAGTATTGACTTTGAGAGATAAGTAACATTTAAAGCACAATTACGAAATATATGAAAAAATAAAATGCCATACATGCGTTGTAGCTTAGATCCCCAAAATACTACGGTCTAAAACATTATTTTATCATCTGAGTGATAAAATTTTTAATATTTTATACATAACATTAAATTTATTTAACTTCGAAACAACGATGCACTTTTCCTTTTAACTTGCATCTAATTATGATTGAAAGATGACAAGATGCAACTTCAAAGAAAACAACTTACTTGCTGATAATGGTACTAATTAAACATGTTCTTCCCTCAAATGAAAGCAGGCGTACATTCCAATAATGAAACCTTTAAATTTACCTTTGATACCTCTAGATATGGCGAAACCACAGCAACAACTCACTGTACAAGTTGGGGAAAAATTCCAGAAGGCTGCAAACAAATAATCTTAGCGCAAACCGTACCCGTCTGAGTTCTGAGATATTTCATTTGTTGTTTTTCTTTCTTGCTTTTTCTGTGCTAATGAACTGTACAAGGCAGTGGATTATGATAATATTAACAAGATAATGGTTTTGATTTGCCCCCCTTTCCCTGCATTTTTTCACAAATGAAAATTGTTTCGTCAAATTGGTTCAATTCTGCTCTCTTCTGCTAATGCTAAACGAAATAAGTGTAATAAGTGAGGAGAGTCCCTCAATGTTTTCTTTTGCTGACTCAAAAATCCTGAAATATGATGAAGCTATTTTTTGATCAAATTCTTTTATTCTAATGTAATGGAAATCAAACAGATTTTTTTCAGTAGTCTGTCATTATTTGGATGAATTCATTCCAAGAAAACGAAATACATATCCGAATTTTTTTTATTCCTCTAAGGAATGCTTGTACTTCTGATAACATTTTCGGCGTGGCTCATAGATAAGAACAAATTACGGATAAGACATTACTGAAATCAACGCCCCTATAATTAATATTATGGAGACGTTGACTGGAATATAGACAGAGCTAAACATATTTTACATTAATAGTTTCGTGAGTGCAAGAATTTAAAGATCTGTTAATGATCTGAAGAAAACCCGAATCTTGATTAACATTTGCTTAAAATCCATCACAATTTTATAAAGAATACATCGTTAAGTTGTCAAGTTTTGAAACTTTTTTAAACTATAATTTTAAATAATAATTAGTATAAGAGAAGAAGATGCATTCTGTTATGCGTCATAATCTCATGACGTCAAAACCAGTGACGCACTGTATTCTTTCACGTATCCTGGCAATCTGTGAAGTCCTGAGTCGCCATTTTGCTCTGTTGATATTTTAATGTAAGTTCAGTTATTATTTCGAAGAATTTCAAAATAATACGTCATAATACTTTTGGAACGTGCATCGCATCAGTTGTACATCAAAATCTCAAAATTCTGGACTATTGATGGTGAAAAATCGCATCTCCTAGGAGGGTCCTGTTCTCGCTGTTAAGCCTCGTTTCCTCATCTTCCAAGGCGCTGTAAAGTATTGAATTTTCTTCTTTATTAATATCATTTGGTAACTTTTGCATTCACCGTATAGGTGATTTCTGAAAGTTCCACTAAGTTTCTCATGTGTGAAGTCATTGATATGTGCAAAAGCAACATGCAAACCGACGAATTGCTGGACATGATCTCCAGTATTGCACGAAAGAAATTGCGAGTAAGAGGAAATTTGCGGCTGGAAGCAATGCTAGAATCAACGTACAAATGGTTGGATCGTGAATTGAAAGAAAAACAACAAAGTCGAAAGCGAAAATGGGAAGAAATCAAAACAGATTTGTGCAAAAGGGCAAGAATTGATGGTGACCTGAATTCCATGGACACTGATGATAGTTCATTTGAAGAACTTCTAGGTTTGAGTGATTTTTTTACAAGTTTAAAAGCAGTTTGTGTTTCATCTGATAAGAATTTATGATATCCAGAACTATTTAATTTTTTATTGTAAATATTTAAAAACATATATTCATTGTAAATATGAACATATTTTAGTCAACAAGGTCCTGCCCTTGTTTTATGTTATTCATCTACATTTCTTTTACAGCAAGCCAAATCAGTTTCTTATTCTGTGATATTACTCTGTGGGAACCACTGTGCTGTATGGTAACCCAGAGATGGATTCAAAGAGCAATGGTAATAGTGTTCTGCAAATGTTTTGCATCGTTTATTGTAAATAAATTAATTTATACTCATTAATTTGTGCAGTAATTTTATTATTTGACTGTGAACTTTCAATTGCTTTTTGATTTTGTTTTAATGCAGCTATCTTCTTGCGTGGAAGTTTTGGGACAGCAAATATGATCAATGGTCGATTCTTCTCATATTACTTGACACGAAATGAAATGTTTCTTCGGCTGAAACTTGCTGCAGGTAATGCATACATATCGTATTCTGCAATAAAACTGCATTGGGAACTACCTTAATTTAAAATTCTTAGGTTTTAAACTTGTCCTTAAAATTTTTCGATTAAGAACTACAGTCTCTGAGATTCAATGTTTATTTTGTATGAATATCAATATCATTGTTATATTGGGTAAAAACTATATTAGCTTTGTTTTACTGATTGCGCATATTCTTTCATAGTCAGGAGTTTGAAAAAAATTTTCTACTTTAACATAGATTTTCAGATTTTGTCTTACTTCATAGCTCATCATCAACACAAAAAAAAGAACAGCTTTGCTCTCGAGGCCTGTGAATTTCAGCATGGAACTGAAATGAAGGCTTTTTACTGACTCAGCATTGACGTAAAAGGATTGCAGGTATCAGTTCGTGAATCTTTGGATTTCTAACACCACAATTTTGAATGTAAAATAGTATTTTTTCCATGGCATTTAATGTTTAAATCCTTTTTTATAACTATGAAGGTATTTCATGCTTATCAGAATTCCTTCTTGAATTATAAGTTTTTTTTTTGTGTATGTATAAAGTTTTCATTGTGAAACAAATATGAAATTTTATTTGAATGCCATATAAAACCTTTCCTTTAAAAATCGATCATTTGAGAAGTTTTCTTACTTTAGTCTGCATATCAAGTAGTTATCCTTGTCCAATGTCCATTTCATATCTATAAAACATGGAGGCATAAATCATGGTAGGTTGTTTAATATTTTAGCATTCTGTTTCAGAAATGATTTATTGCTAATTGATTTGAATGGGATATATTTCAGAAAGATATTGACTGAATATGAAGTTTTCTGTGTTAAGTGATAACTTATCGAAATCAAGCATGAGATGATCAAAGTTTCTCAGTTTCATTGATCTGTGAGGAATTTTTTAAATTGGTAATGCTCTTAAGTTTCTCAATAGAGAAGTAATTAAAGTTGGATGTACCAACTGTAAAACCACGTATTTTTGCAAAAATGAAGATTTAGGCAATTTTTATATAAACTGAAACTAAAATTAGACAAGTTGATATCTCAAGACTTAAAAGTTACCGATTGCAAAAGCCTCTCGAAAATAAGTTCTTTTACTGTATGTTACAAAATTATGATCATCACATCTGCTGTCATTTTGAAATAGTTTTAAAAGCCACTACTGGCGTGAGCAAGATTTAAATAAATTTTATTCAGAAATGGGTGAGCAGCAGTGCTGCCTGAGTTTTTTTTTATTTATTTTTTAACCGACAGGGTTTGTATGCTCCTTCAAAACTCCTTTTTTAGTTCAAGACTACATAACGTTCCTCTATAACAGTAACTTAAAATACTTGGATCAACAACTTAACTTCGTCACAAGAGCGAAGGTATAAGGGCAGTTTTAATGTAGTACTTTGGTTTATTTATTTTGTTCAGAAATATGTGATTTACAAATTAATCATAAAAGTCATAGAAGTTGAAAGTGAAAATATTATTACATAAACTAAGACATTTCATTAGTGAAGTAAAACATGCTTAAATGGTGCTTGGCTACTTTTTTAAATTTTATGATTATTGTTTTACCCTCCACCACACTCTCAGCAGCAAAAGTTAGGTTGAATAATTATTTAAATTTTAAAAATACATTAGTAGATGTACTACATTAAGTGATTCTGTCAAAAGAACAATTGTTCAGTAAATCACTGTTATAACATTGTAAAAAGGTCATCACAAGTGACATCATGCTTTGAGGGGGAGGGAGACGGGTTCATGAAGTTGTGACGAGGAAGAGATAGGAGGACAATAAGTGACATCAGTCTAGGAAATCACATGATTTAAAAAAATTTCTGCATCAAAGCGCCAAACCTCTAATGTAGTATGTTGTTGCCAAGAGCAAAAATATGTAAAGTTGTATGGGAGTCCGAGTGGAGTAAGGCAGGCAATGCAGGACCTGATGCGCCAACCTTACAACTAACACATTCTTGCATCAGCAAGAAAGTGTCAAACGATGAAAGTGCTTCATGGAAATAAAAATTACAACCTTGTGTTTTGAGATGACAATTAACCTATTTTTAAATGCAAATAGTCATGATCTGATGGAAGTAATTACATCTTGCTTATAAAAGGGTTTCCTTGAATCATTTTTTTTAATGGTGAGTGATATAATAAACTTTGCAATATATTTTCCATCAAGAGCATTAAAAATTTTCATTTCCTGCAAGTTGTGGGAGAAGTGCAGGTCTTTGGTATATAATACTTCCATCCAGAGATGTCCAAAATTTAAACTTTAGGGAATGAAAGATTTTTTAATTTGTCAAATGACACTCTGAGTTATGCCGAATGATAAATTATGAGCATGGACACAAACATCTAATGAGAAAAACCATGAAAATCATTGCCAATTTCGCAATGCCGTCTCCAAATTTAATCAAATCTGCGGAAGACAAAAACACTGTCGAAAAAGGACATTTTTCAGTGACCTCCCATCAAGGTTCCCCTGCTTCCACCACCGTTTTGGAATGACTAAGAGCAACGATGGTAGAACAGTATCTGTAAATCAGCGCTTGGATTTGTAGCTGGTGTGGTATTGATGCATTGGTTTAGAGAGATCCTAAACTGGCTTAATAGTGTGGGATTACAATACTGGTTTTTTACAATGTATCTCCCAGCCCGAGAGTAGAGTGCTTTATGCAACCCCAGTGTATTTTTCTATTATGCTTATGACATGGATGAGATTTTTTCTGTTTTAGCCGGAATTCCGGCTTTTTCTTTTGTCTTTTAAAACCTTTCCTCCTTTTTTAGCTTCTTTCAGGCCTTATTTTGCTCAAAAATCGGAAAAAAATAAGATTTTCAAATTTTCGTTCCCGGATTTCTTTGAATCTTCATCCTCTGCGATATCTGCCAAAAATGTATGTTTTGGAATCCTGCCAACGATGTCAAACAGGTGTTGTGCTGAAATTTTCATGCCTAGGTTTTTTGCATCCTGCAAGTATTTCAATAGGGAAGTTGCAACCTATTAAATGTTCATATTTTGGCTATGAGATATTGTTCATTTGACCCTCAAAACTAAAAAATTCACCATCACCAAATTTTAAATACCCTGGTTGATTTTTAATGAAGTTTTAAAAACCCACGCTCAAAAGTGCGCTCTTCTGAAACGTCACAGGGCGCGAATGGGCAGCCTTCCGCCGAAGATCCCTTGTTTTCGCTAGGGACATTTTGAGCACGCTGATATTTTTATTTTTTAGAAATTCAATAATCCTTTTGAACACACTATGGAAACCGGATTCGTTAAAGCACAATCTAAATAATCTTCCTCGTGTAACATCAATGATGATATTCGAATATTTCCGAGAGGTTTAATGTTCCCGAAACGTGAGGAGATAAGCCTTTTACATTTCGTCTTCGAAGTCGAATGCGTGACCTTCGGCTTCTCCAATATGGGAGGAGATTCCCATGACATCACTTCCTATGCCATTTGACGTCACAAGCGGCTGAACTTTAAAAATTAATTTAAAAAAAAACTAATCGTATGGCAAAAAATTTTTCACCTATGATGTTCATACATGTTACTCTATCATATAAAAATAAAATTGAAAAATCAAAAACTTCCCTATTATTTTAAATGTTGGGGTTCGTTTTTTATTATATGCAATCTTATATCTGCTTATTTTATTCATCATTTCAATAATATTTTTATTTCTTTAATTTATTTTAGAAGAAATGCAATAGTCAATCAAAAAATGTGGCATAGCACCCACAGTCTCGAATTTTATTGAAACTTCGCATGGTTACTTTTTTGTGTATTTAAAAGAAAGTAAAAAATATTTAAGATGAATCTCAAACCGTTTAGGCTTTATGGTTAAAAGTTTTGAGATTTCATGATTAAATGAGGCAGCTGCAAGTTCTTTTGATTCCGAAAGCTTATTAGGAAGTTTTTAAAAACAAATTTTGGGTTCCAAGCCAAGGAAAAAGATAACCAATCGTTTCGCACTATTGTGTGAAGCAGCCAGGATTGACCTCTGACTCCCCCAACCCTTTGTTCAAGAACTCAGGGCCTCTTTTTCAAAGTTTAGATTTATTTAGGAATAAACAGTTTTGAAAGGAAATGTTACAATGCAGCAAATTGTACAAAATTATTACTTATAATCTATTAAATATGTATTACCTTTAAAACTGGTAAATTAGCCTTTTTTTATTGAATTTTTGAATATGGCTTTCAGGTTCTATTTTGATGCGGTTTTGGATATCATCCCTTTTACAAAAATTTTATTGGATTTCCTTCTTTTTGCTCTCTGACCTCTCATCCCTGTTACGAGTTTGAAATATCAACTGAAAGAACCACAAAATTGGCAAACAAGCAATTAGTTAAAAAATATATCTGAATTGTCTGCAAAATAAAAATAACAGCGTTCTTGGGTTTGTGTATGCAAAGCATTGAATTATTTTCTGATTATATAGTGTAAATTAATGATGCAAATCCATACTTTAAAAATTCGCCATCACTTTTGACAACTTTTTGCTGCATACACGTTTTCCGTGACATGAAATGCCAATGTAATTTATCGTAATATCTGGCAACAATTGTTTTCTTTATTAGCGTAGTTCATGAAATTGTCTTGAACCTAAAAATCTTCAACTAAAAAAAGAAGGAAAAAAAAAATTCAAAATGGGTTACTATCTTCCAAAAGTTGTTATTCAAAACAATGTTAATGTATAGTAAGCCTTTAACCAAACTACCAGTTATTCAAAATTCATTTGTGTGGCTAGTAGTTGTACAACTTTACATTACATTCACTTTAGGATTTTCATTCAGTGGCGGCTTGTGGGAGGGGCCAGAGAGAGTCCGGCCTGACACTTTTTTGCAACACCCTTCTGGCAATCATGAATATCTTTCATGATGTACTTACTAGTTTAAGTATTTTGTGGCTTGTCCTTGCTTAAACTGAATTTATTTTTATTCATTTTAACAAATATTTTTTAAAGAAATTTAAAAAAGGGGGAATGGGTGCGAATGCACCTTAAGTCGCCACACATGATCTGGCCCCCTAACTTTTTCAAGGCATGAGCCGCCACTGTTTTCATTGAAATTAAATTTCATTTTAGTTGCTGTGTTGTAGTTGGAATTGCTGAACAATGATTGTATCGAAACCAAAATATTAAAATAAGGCCCAGGTTTTGCTTTGATTAATACTCAAAACTGGAAAAAAAAAAACAGAGAGATTACTGTAAAAGCCCTCATTTACGTGAGCCCATTGCAGCAGCAAAAAATTTAAGCCATGCAAAATATTTTAACCTTTTATTTCACTTCAGTATAAAATTCGCAAAATTTCCAGCTCTTGAAATCACTAATATCTTGATGTTGGCAAAAATTAGGGCTCACAAAAATATGTGCTTTTACAGTACAATTTTAGGACAACATTGGTCAAGAAAGCATAACTGGTCAATTTTGTATAGCAGGCTCTTGTCTCCAAAAATCTGATACAGCAATGTGCTATTACATCTTGCTTTTTTTCAGAATTTTTTATGATTAAACTTGATTACTCATTGGAAAAGTGACGACATCATTACCAAGCCTAAGCTACCGAGAGGATCTGGCTAATTGTTCAATCAGTTACAGTTAAAAGACAAGTTTTTTCAAGACTTAGGTAAAAAAACATTTGAATGTATTGACCAAACAAATTTCAAATATAAGGGGTTTTTTTTTGGATTTTATATATATTTTAACAGTAACTTGAAGTTATTCTAACTGTATCAGCAAAGATTTTATCTTGAAACAGAAAAAATTGCTTATTACAGGGGGCTCAAACTTTTTCGGCACCCTTTGAAGATTTAAAATGTTTTCACATCACCCTAGTCCATCTTTGTAAACAACTAATTAGTCGTTATTTTCAGGGGGGGGGGGGAGATTCCTACAACTGTGTAGTGCACATATGCAGCACAGGGCCATATCCTCCTCCGAAATGCTCCAGTGTTATAAGGCAAAGTAATAAGGGGAACTATGGTCCTACCGTACTACAAACTACTTTTCTAGGTACTGGGGGAGGGGAGGGGGGTAAGAAATTGAGGGCACACAACGAAAGTTTTCTTTTTGAATTCGTCAACTACCTAATTTAGGTTTCAAGAACAGTATGCAACTTATTTTTATTCCAGTTAAACTTCAGGTAACCAATCATGTAGAAACAAAATTAACCGTCAACTAAGTTCAATTGATGTTGGCATCATTTTCCTGCAACAACTTTTGCTGCACTATTGTCTGGTACTTAAAAATGGCTTCTTGATAACGTTTTTTCATCAGTTAGGCTTTTTGATGACTATGAAAGAGGTTGTAGGGAATTGTTATACTGTATATAAAAAGATTATTTACTTACTGGGAACTATTTGGTGCACCCATTGATTCCACAAACACATCGCGGCACCCCTCACCTCATCCTAGGGCATAGTTTAAGAACCCCTGGCTTATTAATTTGTTCAAATTACGTTTTGCCTTCAAATGCTTTATCTCAGAGCTATAATTATAAAATTTTTAATCATTTAAACAAAGCAAATGAGTATCTCAACAATTAAATAGCAAGTACTTTTGTTAAATTTTTTCCATTTTGTAACTACAATGTCCAAGTAATTTTAGCTCAAAGAAATAAATTTAAACAACCAGCATTGTCTTATTTAATTTCTATAATCCGTTTCATGGTTGTTGGCTGGTTTGTCCATTTCAAAATTGACCTGTAACAAAACCAAGGTTGCTGCGACTAAGCTTTGGCAAAACATTGTTTTAAGTATTTTGCAAGCGGCTTGAGAAAAAACTTTTTTGTAATGCCAGTAAAAATTAGCCTGACTACACAATGAGAAATTATTTAATACTGTTTTTATATAAAAGAAAAATAACTGGCTGATTGACAGGAATTTTTGCAGTATTTGTACAAAACAGATGTGAATTTCTGTCTATGAAAATATAGAAAATCTGAGTACTTGATTCACATTGTAAAATATATTTGCTTTAGTTATGGTTCACCTCTAAGTAAAGTGACCTTTGATGTCCTGTTAAAAAAAAAAGGTTATGGAATTACGAAATCTAAAGCTATCCTGGGATCTTGTTTAGAGATATCATTTTAAGAAAACGTTGAAAATTATTTAGTAGTTCAAATGAGTGTGAGACTACATGATATCGGACCAAACAGCAATTTTTTTTTGAACTGATCTGACATAGGACTATAAACTTGACAACAAGATGTGTAAATGAAGTTTTCGTTGAAAAGACAATCTAGGTGAAGTCTGACCATCAATGCAATGGAAAGCCAAACATCTGGTTTACAAGCAGAAATGGATGCATCTATTAATTTTAATGATGCTAGCTTTTACAGATGTATGTTAGCCTTTAAATTAAGCAGAGTCATGTGAAATTAACGGAGCACATGCATCAAATTTTAAATTTTTCTTCTTGATGTACATAGCCTCGTCTCAACTTGACGTTTGTAAATTCCATATCATTCATGGTCAGACTATACCTTTATGTAACAATTTCTTCAATGAATGATTTTAACTTTAAAGAATTTAAGTGATTATTCTTTCTTCTCTTTTTTTGGAACTGTATAACATATGAGGTCTGGCCAGAGGAAATTTGTCCGTTAACAGACCCCTCACAAAATTACGATTAACCAAAACGGTTGTTTCACAAATTATTTGTCGAAAAAGCAAATCTGAAATGAGAGAGGAAAAATAATACATATTTCGTGTGTGATCAAATAGTTTTTGGAACCACTTTTTAAAAATGAAATGTAGTTTTTTTCCTTACTTTAAATTTTTGGTTAATATGTTGGTAATTATTAACAATATTCATCATGTACACCTTGAAAATGCCATTCTAAAATTATTTTATTGTAAATTCTTTTATTAGCCTTTTTATATTTTGATGCCCTCATTCTGAAAAAAATGTGATCTCTTAGCATCCAGTGTGAGACTAGAATTCTACTCATTTTTGATGATTACTATGCTTGGTTAGCAGGCAAATAAAGGAAATTTCTTTTAGTTTTTAATCATAGCTCAATATTTTCAAACAAAATTCCTTTCTTAAAAGGGCCTAAAAGTTAATAGCTGAATGATTCTTTTCGTTTTGTTTGCTTCAACTCTTTGTCGAATGATATTAACATTATGTTTTGTCTTAGACCTCTAAAATGAAAATTTTTTTGAAGAAATTTTTTTATATACCGATTTTTTCTGCATCAACTATGGAAATAAACTATGGAATTCTCTCATATAATACGGAGAGAAAAGAAATTTCTTTTTATTTTTGTAAATGTCACAAAATAGAAAAGCTTTATACAAAATGCCATATTCTTGAACATTGTGTGTCTAACAGTTAAAAATGTTGTGCTGTCTGAATTTTATTATTTTTTCAATTATTTTAAGTTTTTCCTAGATACATAACGTCTTAAGTTAATATTTCTAGTATGATAAGGACAGTTTAGAACATTTTGAAATAATACATAGACATAGATTCATTAGTGTTGCCCCCTATCACCAGAAAAGTAATACCCCCCCCCCCCTCCTATACTATGAAAACTTTCAGGAATTATATTCTCCCCAGAAAAGAGAAACAAACCCCCACTTGAAAATTTCCATGGCACAGCGCTGTACAATGCACCTTCCCCCCCCAGAACACATTACTATATATCTAAATTTAAAAATTTCAAATTATTTCATTTACCCAAAAATTATCAGACTTTTCAAAAATTGGACTCTGAGAAATCCTGGACCGACCCCTGCATAATATATTAGCAATAAAATATAACAGCATAAAATACAGGGAAATATTCAGAAGTAAATGTTGCTATAATGATTGAAAAGTATAATGAAAAAAATGCTGTGAATGAAATTGAAAAAAAAAAAAAAAAAATCTTTATATTTTGACTTGTGCTTTAAAATGTTTTAATATTCCTTTAATAGAAACAGAACTGGAAAGTTGTGATAGACATAATTGATAAGTCTGCTAAAAAATGCACCATACAGCATGATTCGTTTGTTTAATAGTGACATCAAAGGGAAGGAATCGGAGTTTTCATGCTTCAAATGAAGTCAAAAATGGTAAATAGCCGCTGATTTTTATTCCATGATTTTACGATACGCTACGAGTTAGTGTTCCATAAATTTTTGTCAAAGACATGTTCCAACCTTTGTTGTATTTATATGCAAGAAAAAGTTATGTCAAATACTAATATTTAGACTCATAAGTTTTATGCTTATAGCCTTAGTGACTTTATAGTGTGGCTAAAATTGGCAGTGTTTGATACAATGGTTAGTTGTTGCATGTCATTGTTGATAATAGTTATCCTTCTCGGTTTTTCAGCTTTAAAATAATTTAAAAGGCTGGTGAACATACTGAAAAGCTTGTGTATTAAAGTAAATTTTTCTTCTCAAAGTTCATTTCTCTTCTCTTTTCATCTGCTACAGATATATATATGAGCCTCTCAAAAGCCAATGCAGTTAAGTCCAAAACACAGAAATTGAGAAAATTAGTATTTTTTGATACATTAGTTTTTAAAATTCTTGGTTTATTAATTAAATTAGAAAATTGTATAAAGTCTTTTTTCGAAGTGTAAACCCTGCAAAAGACAAGATATATACAGGATGTGTAAATAAAAACGTAAGTATTTATTGAAATAATGACAACATCTTAAAAATTTTAGGACTTATACCTTTTGGCAGCTGAAAAAGATAAGAAATTTATGCAAAAATAATAAAATAACATTTATTGTTATAAGTTTCATGTTTATTCATCGCTAGCAGTCTTGCTCTATATATCAATATTATCATTCGCCTTTTTACGTCAATGTTGCTGCTTTCGGCGGCTGCTTAAACAGATTTCGTGGCGGTATCGATCAATGTTCCCCGTAGTGTGCAAAAAGTAGCGCTTGCAAAAAATAAAAAACTTTTAAAAAAAAGGTGAAGAGAAGGCAAACGATTTCAGTTGGATCATGTGATGAGGTAAGTTCGGAACTAAAGCTCAAAACTCGCGGTCGCCAGTCGCCAAATGCGACCAATTTTCAAATTTTGGCGACCATTATTTTCACTTCAGTCGCCAATGTGGCTACCATTCGCCAATGCAACCTTCCCTGACCTAGAGTCTTGACATATGACCTTTCCCCAAATTCTTTTGTTCATTAAAAGTTCGGCTATCGGATCGCCGGGGGTGAAGGAGGGAAGGGGAGTATTGTCCAATTGTGGCTAATTGTGCTATGTGTTCATATTCTGAATAGAAAACAAAAATCGCAATCACAACGGCAAATTTTGATTGCTATTGAACATGCTATTTTGAAAACTCGGCTTTCTTTACACGCGATCGTAAATATACACAAATTTCATACACCAATTTAGTAAATTATGCTTTTTTGATCTTAAATTCATTTTTCAACTTTATTTTTCCTTAACAAATCGCTATTTCTTCGTTTTGCGGTATTTTTAAACTACGCGTTTTCAAAATGGCGTCACGTTGTTATTGTTCATTTTTACCAGTTAAGACGAAAATGTCCTTTCCAAAATAAAAAGAATTTTAATCTTGTACATTTGATTTACATATGAATAAACAAAAATGGCGCCTTTGAGTCAAAATGCACCGAGACAAGGTAAAAACGATATCGCTAAAAAAAATTTTTTTTTGCAAGATTTTTGATTTTTTGTTTTAATTTTGTTTGTTTTTCCTTTTTTTTTCTTTTTAAAATATAAAATCTACTGGAGGAGAGGACATATCCGTTTATTTACTTTATTTCTCCTTAAAAAAGTTATTTTTAAGTTTCGCGGTAAATTTTCAAAATGGCGCCGCGTTGTAGATTGTTATTTTCACCAGTTAGAAGAGGAAAATGTGTGCTCCAAAATAAATAAAGAGAAGTACAATCGTATTTATAAAACACATAAATAATATTAACAAAAATGGCACCCTTGCGTCTAGAGAAGGTGGAAAGAATACAGCTGAAACCCTTTTTTTCTTCTACTGGATCTTTTATTTCATTTTCTGTTTTTTTTCGTTTTGTTTTATATTGTTTACCTTTCTTTTATTTATTCATTTTTTGACACTCAGGCTTCGATTTTTATAAAATTCTGCATGCATTTGTAAAAACAAAAAAATATTTTGTAGAATCGCAAATGGTTTAGGTTTTACATTCTGTTCAAGTTTTTGGTATTTTGTTTTCTTTATCAAGGAACTAACTCGTGTTTTGGTTGAAAGCTGTAATGTTTCTAGAAGTTTTGAAAGCTGAAAAAAATTAATAATAATAATAATAATATTTTTTATTTATTTATTTTTTTATCGTGATGTGTTTTGCTTAAAGATGAATTAATGCAGATTATAGTTTGCAAAAGATGTGTTAAATAATATCTGGGCAGGGGTGCCTGTTCCCCCCAAGTTCGATCCCCCCCCCCTCCAAAATTTTTCCTCAACCCTCTTTTCCTTTTTTATTTTTAGCTCGCTTTTTATTTTATTTATTCTTTTATTATTTTCAATTTACGTATTTATTTTTAATTATTATTTTATAAGAAACGTTCTTTGCCACGCCAATGACATACACACATACTAAATAAATAAACGTAATAAAATAAATTAAATAGTTTAAACTAAAATAAAGTTTGGCTATCATTTTTTGAGATTTGGCTACCATTTTGTGAACACCTGGTAGCCATTGGCTACCAATTCAAAATTTGAGCATTGAGGTATATTCGGAACTCAGCCGTCAAGCGAACAGCTCAGGTCGTGTTCTGCATTAAAAAAATTAGAAAAAAAAACCATTGCGTATTTTTAAACTTTTTTCTTCTGAAGAGGGCAAAATGTTTTTTCCTATTACTAACTAAAATTTTAGAATTGAGGGTTCAGTACTTTTCGCAGGATGGGTTTGGAAAAAAACTAAACCCAGAAAAAATGTAAAATAGAGATTTTTTCAAAAATCTATAAAAATTACAAAAAGTGCTCTATCTTCAAAATTTTTTCACTCATATTTAAAACTAAATTTTTTACACTATAGTACGAAAAATATCCGTCTGGCGTGATTGGTTCGGGGTCTGTGAGGTTAAAAGTATTAAAAGTGTTAAAAATAACATAGAACATTAAATAACTTTTTTCTAATTAAAATTTTGAAAGTCGAAGCCCAAGGTGCACATTTTTGACAAAAACTACACCTGTATACCAAATTTCATCTTTCTAGGCCTTAAAGTTTGCCCGGGATGTGCGCCACAAACACACACACACATCTTATTTTATTATATGTATAGATAGATAACAAACATCATCTTCTTCCGAGTTATTTAAATGTAAATCTTGATCTCCACGTGTTGTCCTTAATGTTTTGTAAAAGTCGTAACTTAATGCTGCTTGGGTTTGACCTGTTCAATTTTATCCATCTCATATTAAGCCGATTGACTGTTAGTCCACTTGTTGATTTTTTTTTCTGTTGATAACAACTTCTTCCAATGGTTTTGTGGAAAAAAATTCTTGTGGATTAATTTCGACAACTCTAAAGGTTCTTTTACTATTTTGTATTATGATACCAATCACTAGGGTTATAAATATACGGAATTTTTTTGCACAAGCTTCTATAACTGCAAAATCAGCATCATTGAGCAAATAATTGTGCCCACTTAATAAAAATTTAAGCTCAATTGATTCAGCTTTTATATCTTCACTCTGAACCAATTTCAGTCAATTTAACAGTTTTTGTATTTCGATTCTGTCCTGAACATGAATCTGAATACATTATCATTTTTTGAAAATCCTTTGCGTGCAATTTAATGTGTTTAGTTAAACACGATGACACTTCTTGTGAACCTTTCGATGCTTGAGTTATAGACCAAACATACATATAGCCTTCGTTAGTCTTTAAATTATGGCAACCAAGATTGTATACATATAATTTTCTCTTGTAATAAGCCACTGATGTGGATAGTTTCGGAAATGGTAATGCTTTTTCTAAATCAAAACTAAGCACGTATATTTCGTCTGAAGCTCTTAGTCGATCATTAGCCAAACTATTACGATCATTAACCAAACTATTACGGGCACTATCTGCATTTTGCAAGTGTTCATCATGTTCAACTTCAGCTGCATTTTTTTCTTCGTCTATTGTAGATTGTTTTTTTATTACCAAATAATCACATTTTGCACAAGTATCTTTTGAAGGTTGCTTAAAATGTAAGTTAAATTTCGTCGAAAATATATGGTAATAAAACTTTTCCTTTACCGGTATAATTTGCTCTTCATTACATTGTTCGACATACAGGTTATACATTTTTGCAATAGAAAAGTCTGAATTTAAGTATCTGCGTCTGGGATTATGACTTCTTGTATAATGGCTTGAAATAGCAAGAAAGGAACTTATGTTTTCTTACATGGGAATCATCTATTTTGTTACCTGGAATATGTTGCCCCCGATGGTCCTTCAGATCTACCTTTGAACAGCAATTATATAGTCGCCCGTTAGTATGAAATATTTTTGACATAAAACAGCACCCTTAACCTCCATTACATTTGTATTACGAAATATATTGTACAAAATATGAGAAAATTAGATATCTTAGATGTAATAGATATCACACTGTTAATTATTGGGAAATAAACTACACACATGCAGTTCTTACACACTACTATGAAAAAACCTCAACTTGTTCGATGATGAATCAATTGCCCGTTAGTGAACGCAGGAGCCCCCATTCTTTCCCTCTACATTTACGTACACAACATAAAAAGCTAGTGCATTGTTGAACACTACTTTCAGATGTGTTTATCCCCTAGTAATAATACAGTGATTTATACTTTCCAGTTATTGCTTAACAGTTAAAATGAGATAGCAATTTCCTACACTTTCTTCTGCGATTTTATACCTCCACATACAACTAGCCCCTCAGACCTTAATTAAAAGCTTACCTTACTTAAAAGACATAAACTTAGTTATTCTTTTGTAGAAAAAAAGTTTATACGAGTGCATAAAAAAGGTTAATTACTATATTTGGAAAAAAAAAACTAGAAAAAACCGCGATGTAGTGAAGCTGCGAAAGTCAAAGCACGAAGTAGCGAGGGACGACTGTATTCTTTTATTTCGATTTTGATATTGTTTACCTTGTATCCTGTTTTGTTTCTCAATGTTTCTCGACCATTTCCCAGGATTCCTTCTGCATTTTCTACCAACTTTTCCGTTATTTTGATTATTTTCTGTATCTTCGTTATCTGGCGATGTATCAGAATCAATACGATTAACTCTCCTTGAATTAGAATGAAATATCGTATCACTTTCACTGTGTTCCATTTCCATTGACATTTTTAGTTTTTATAACCTTACAATAAATCTTTATTACTTTTAAAAGCTGAGTTTTCACAGTTAAAGAAAATTTATTTAATGTTTTTGATAACACAATTTTCGCACACTTCAACGTAATATTTTTGTGTTCTGATGCACATGCATAAAACTCAAAACAATTCTAATTAGAAGGTAACGGTTACATTAACTATGAATTTCTTGTTTTTCAGTGTTGCCAACAAATATTGAAAGAAGAAGAATTTAATTTTTATTTCAAAGTTTATGTAAAAAAATATTGATAAAAGGTAGACTTATTCACAATGGCTTCTGAAATGATTATACAATATATTCAGAAGCTATTAAAAAAAGGGCTGTCTAACCTAGAAAAAAGTAACCAACAAGTAAATCCTTTAATAATTAAGATTGTTATTTATTTCATCAAAATTTCTAAAAACCAGAAAAAATCAAAAAGTGGACTTAACCGCATTGACTTCTGAGGGGCTCACATATATATATGATGCCCAATAACCATTATTTACTATTGAAATTAAATGAAAATTATTTCCAGTATCTGTAGATAAAACAATGAAAACATTCATCTTTTACCAGAATTAGTATGCCTTCTGAAAAAAGTTCTGAAATTGAATCTTTTTTATATTAAGAGCCCTTATTATTCCGGATTTTTTGTTTTAACTCCTGATAATTTTTACCTGAAAAAGTGCTTCTTTAATCTCAAAATAAAAATCGAGCACTTGCTAATTTTACTTCCACGTTGCCTCTATGTAGACTGCCATTATTTAACCATACATTTGGTCACTTGTAATATGAGATTTTTCTGTTTTTACACCTCTTTCAGGCCTCACAGCACCCTTATTTTTCATAAAAACCTGAGACAATTCTGATTTTTTTTTTAATTTTCAAGCGTTGTTTTCTTATTCTTATGTTTCACTCTGTGGTTCAAATGTTTATGTTCAAGTTTTTTTCCTTTCTGAGCAACACATAGCTAAAAATGAAATCTCTTGTATAAGAATCAGAGCAAGTTAGTTCAAGAAATTGTTTCCTGAAGAATTACCAACATTTTAAAATCTTGTTGATCAAAATTGGGTGTATCTTTAGCTTTTAATAACGACTTTGCTTTGCTGTTTTAACAATGTATGTAATTTGAAATTTCTTTGCCAGTATTTAAACTGAAGTGAGAATTTCTAATCAATCTGCAAAGGATGAATGTATTCACCAGGTGCAGTACATTGTTTGCTGAAATATATTTCTTTTTAAATTTCATTTGCCGAAATAAACAGCTTGCTTTGCCAACTTTTCCTTCCAACTGTTGATTTTAATTTTCTCTGGCAAGTTAACTGCTGTAGATGATTCATCAGATAACATTGATTGGTTTAGAATTAATAGATCAGTGGAAATTCACTTTGTAATAGACAATCATAGTTGAAAATACTGTTCTATAGTATAGAATAATTCCTACAGTTAAAACCGAAATTGTATTCAGAACTATGTTGTTTATTGTGCTTTGTTTGCTATTAATAGTTGAATCTTAAAGACATGAAATCCTGCCTGTGTTAAGTAACAAGTATTGGATTGATCTCAAGAATTTTCAGCCACATTTGTTTCACAAGAAACAGATGGTAAGATTGGTTCACTTCTAAAAAATATTTTTTCTTTTTTGCAATATCAGCTCTATTTTTTTCAATTATTAGTTTCTCCTTATAATTCTTCATCCATGTGATTAAGAGTTTCTCCTTATAATGAATGCATTAATAGACAAAGCGCTAGAACTGTTTTAAAAATGGCCTTAGCATGTAATTTTTATTGGTATCAAATGTTGGATATTAATTTAAAAAATGCTTCATAAGTTTATTAGTTTTCAAATGAAGCCTATTGTTGATCTCTGAATTGAGCTTGATTCTTGATAAACATAAATTTGGATACATTTGTTCGAACTGGTGAAAGATATGTCTGACTGTAATGTTTCTTCTTCATTTGAATTTCAAATGTTCATTTAGGAGGAAATTTGGATAATTTAATTTTTTACAAAATTTTAACTCTGAAAACGAAACATTTGCAACATTTTGAACAACTAAAAAGAAACTTCACAAAATTCAAAGTTAAAAAATGGAACCTTGCTATATCTATTGTAAAAGTATCCAATTTTGTTGATCACACATGTTGATTTAACTTCCTCATAATTTATTTTCATTGCAAATATTAGTATCTTTATTTCTTACAGCTAAATAAATTTTACTGAATAGACAAGTATCTCATTCAGGAACCACACTAAGCATTCACAACTGCGCCAAATGTGATAAAATCGTAAATTTGGCAAACTAAAATTCTGATGTGGCAAATTTTATTGGCGAACAGAGCTCGTTGAAATTTCCAGAAAAAAAAAAAAACCTCCCTGATCCTCAAAAGATTGTCAAAAAAAAAAAAAAATAAATAAATAAAAATAAATAAATAAATAAAAAAATAAACGTAAATAAGTGTAATTTATCTTAAGTGTATGCTGTACCTTTAGAGTATAGTAAGTGCTAGCATTTAATATTCAATAAAATTATACTTAGTTCTCTGATTAAATATTTCTACAGGAAAAAAAATGTTAAAATCACACAATTAGTTAGTCTTTGGATAAGACTTTTAAAATCTAGCTACTACTAAATTTGGCTAATTTACTGGCTAACAATTCGAAATCCTCATCGCTGCCCCTGCACCAAAAAAGATACTAATGAAAAAATGTCCAGAAATGCCAAGAATGTAATGCAATACTGTAGAGAGAAAATGTCAGATGTCTTTAATTTTACAAAAACAACTTATGTTCTTAATACCAAAATTTGCAATGGCAGTTTAATTCTATTATGAATATTTGCCATAAAGTAATGTTCCTTTTATGCGTTTTTCAAAGGGCACAGTGCCCTGCCCGTTTTTTAAAAACCATTTTATTTATTTATTTTGAGGGGAAAAAAAGCTTGCACATGGAGCAAGAAACTAAAAATTAAAATGCTTGCCAAGCAGGAGCAGAAAAAAGTTCGTTTTTTTTTAAAGAGGGAATCAAATGAAACCAATCAGAAAATTTTCAAGTGACAGTGGTGATCAGTAAATGATTTCATTTTCCATAAAACGAGGTTAGGGCAAGGGTCTTTGTGATCCGAAATTTCGTAAAATTTTGCATGTTTTCAAAAGAAAAAAACCTCCTTCAAAAAAATTCCCCTTACTGTTATTTTTTGTTAAAAGCACAAAAGTGCTGAAAAGAACAATCTTTTTTTATCCATGACAAGAATATTTTTTGATATACTTTTTTACATTGGATCTCAGAGTTACTGAATAAATACCTAAATCATTTTCAACTTGACTTACAATTTTGGGTGTTTCATAAAAGAGAATTGCAAAAAAAGAAAAAGAAACCCATCAAGTTTTACTTCTTTTTTAGTCATTGAGCAATATTAACACTGGATTATAGATACTTTTTTATTTAATATTTCTCCTCACTCATGCATAAAAAACATATTCAATGCGCACTATACACAGTTGTCCCAAGGGGTGCCTATCTCCCCCATCCCCCCATGAGCAAGGGTGCACCCCTTAAGTATCACAAAGAGCCAGCCCCCTAAAAGGAGAAAAATACCCTTCAACCAATTAAAAATTTGAATGGCGCAGTCTCCCCCCCCCCCCCCCCCAAGGTAGGCATGCCTGGTTGTTCCAAAAAACTCTTGAGTAAGTGCCTTTTGATTCACAAAAAGTGCCCGTTTTAAAATTCCACCCTGCCCCTTTTTGAAAAAAATGTGAAAACTAGAACCGTGGTGGCCTGATCAGTAAGGCATCGGACTTGTGACCGGAGGGTCCCAGGTTCAATCCTTGCTGGTTGAAGATCCACCGTCGTCATTAATGGTGTCTGGGCGGCTTTAAATATGCTCGTGGTCACAATGTCGTTCAAATGGAAAGGATACCCCTAGGGGTGCTAGACCAGAAAGTTATTCGGCTTCTGGTCTGGTTCTAAATTATTGAACCGTCCGTAGCTGGTGCTGCCATCTATCGAGCTGTCTGAGCCAAATCAGACTTTCACCTAGAAATAGGTGCTCGATTAAAATGGAAGCCGTAACCCCTCTGTGTTAAAATCAAGTAGCATTGCTACTTGGGTTCAGATCTCCGAGTGGCATAAGTAACGACAACACCAGCTATAAGATGTACCATATTTTAAAAGAATGTATTTCAGCCAAACTTATTTAACGAAGTGCTGCATGGTGTTCCTATAAGTTAATGATATTCTGTTTTTTAAATTTTCCAAACTCCAATTTTTTGAAAACTTATTTATTTTAAGGATTAAAATGAATTTATGAACCTTCGAAGATTTCTAATACTTCAATTAAATTTTCATCACCTGTAACATGCTGAAGGAACTGCCTGTCAACATGGAAGGTATGTTACTGAAAGTTGAATGGCAGCGTATGAGATTTCAATTTTTTCGAATCTTGTATTTATTTTGTATGTTTAAAAAATTGGACACTCAGTAGCATGTGCTATGCAACAGTTTAGTTCTGGAAAAGAGGTGGAGAATATGAAGCAGTAAGCAAAAGGATGGTTTTTAAAATATTTTGAGCAAAACACTTGCAAAATTCAAACTCTGTCTGTCGTAAAAAGGTGAAGTGCAGTATCTGCTTTTTTTTTTTTTTTGAATTCTGCTTGATTGTACAGACTTGCATATTTGGTTACTGTTGAAAATGAAGCAAAAAAAAAAAAAAAAAAAAAAAAGCAAATTCCAATGTTTTTACTATTAGTGGGGAATTTCAACCATGTTTCCTCACATGTCTGAAACTCATTTCTGCAGATACGCAGATACCTGAGCTTCAATTTTCCATAGCAGCTGTGTTTTCAAAAGTTTTTCATAATCATGCTGCCTGTACTACTTAATGATTATCCCTTGCTCAAATCTGTAGTGTGATTCTTCTAATTTAATGTTGTCATTTACCCCACTTAGCATCTTTGTGCTTCTACAAGATAGGTTAATGAAACTAAAAAGTTGTATCAAAAATATTATTGTAAAAAAAATAAAAGAAAAACAATGCCTTTTAATTAGGTACAAAAGAGCATTTTATATGTGGAGATTGAAAGCTTTTTTTCTCATGTTATAAAATGTAGTTGCTGTTTTCTTTAAAAATATAGGTTATGACAGATCTTTTATTTGAGGTCTTAAGCACTTTCCTACAATCTCTTGTAATTTGTATGAGCTTCTTAAAATTTATCAGTGTGTAAAACCTGTTAACTCTCGTAACCAGTCAATTGCAAGAAGAAATTAATCACGAGAAATCTTGTGACCCATCCACAATGTGTTAAGGAATTGTAATACTAATTAAATTTGCGATATGTTTTAAGTTGCCCATCCTTCAGGTTATGGATGGATGAGAAAATATTAGAGCTACTTGCTTCTGAAAAATGAAATATTCCCACCTGTTTGTATATCCAGGATAAATTTACTACAATTGATACTTATGAAAATTATCCTTTACTTGTGTGTGCAGTGTTTGATTTGTTTGTATGGTGAAAAGTGTACTTTGTATGGAGTAACTTCTAAAATTGCCTTATTAGTTCAGTGACCATATGCATCACCCCTTACTTCTATTTCTGATTTTTTTTTGTGGGGAATACGATACAGTATAACTTCGATTTAATAGTACTCAATTCAACAATTTTCCCAATTTAATGATACATTTCTCTGGTTCAGGTTGACTTAATTAAATGTCTATGCTCCTCGATTTAACGATAATTTTTTTTTCACTCCCTTAACAATCGTTAAATCGAGGTTATACTGTATGTGTATAATATATTCCATGATTGATCTGGATCTCAAACTCCAAACGCAACCTACTTTTTAAGTTCTAAAAGTTTTTTTTTTTCGACCCCCGCAAATTTTAGCAATATGTTGTTTTAAATGAATCTTGATCTTGTTTCTTTCGGAACCTCCCCTTCCTCACATACATTCTAGTGGATCCTGAAGAGGTCTAAAGACACTCACCCCCTCTCATTTTTTCTGTTTCTCATTTCTGCCTCTGTTGTGTCATGGAAGCCTTGTATGTTTTATGGTACGTCAAACTAAAGTCTTCAAAATAGTAAATGCATCTCCCTATTGCCAAGTTGTACGATTTAGCCATACATTGTAAGATTTTCAGAAGTTTTGTACGGTCTTATGGCTGATTTGTACGATTTTTAGGATTTTGGTTTTAATTTTATGATAAATTGCGAACGGAAGAATTATTTTGAACAAGTTTTAGATAATTTATGAAAGCTGCAAAGCCAGCAACTTTTAGTTCAAATTTTAAGTTCAAAAAAAATTAAATTTTATTTATTTATGCTTAAAGTTATGTTTTTTTGCTTATAAAAGCACAAATCAAATCAAGGTCAGGATTTGAAAATATTATAATAATTTAAATTTTAATACTTTGTTTTATGATGGTCAAAAAGGGTAGAAATGTAACCACCTCGCACATTGTAAGAATTTTTAAGCTGGCATGTTGGCAGCTATGCATCCCCAAATTACTCTTTATTTTCTTAAATTGTTCTCACAATATGTAGACTTAAAATTTTGGTTTCTTTCATTATTTATATCTAATATTTAATTTTTATCAATATTAGTGAAGTTAGAAGTTTAATTTTGCATTAGCTATTTTACTCATTTTTCTTATGTTAGCTACTTAAATAGTTATATGATACAGAAATAAAAAATGCATTGGTCGATGCACAGTCATAAGAAATTTTCTTTTTTCTGCCTTAATATTTAATTAGGCACTTTTAATACGAATTGAAATTGTTGCGTTACAAAAAAATTAATGAGCATAAAATAAAATTTAAAAAGGAATATTATATTACTTTGTTATATTGATGATGTATTAATATGTCATAGAAATATAGTACATAACTTTTTAGTTATTTTTAATGATGGAATATTGAACCTATAATCATAAACAACTCGCCAAAAAATCAGGAATACTAGATGCAAGCCCCCCCCCCCATCAAGTGACAAAGTTACTGGATTATAAGAAATAATACCAAATTTTACCTCAGTATGTTTCTTTGAAAAAAAAAAGTCACATGACCATTTTTAAAGAATGGGCAAGAAGGTGAATTGCTTAGAACAGTGGAACCTTGTATATTCGGACCAACTAGGGAGAAATACAGTCTGGATAATTTAGACAACAAAAAGTCTATGTAACCAAATTACATAGGATTATTTCAGGCAAACACTTGTCATTGATAGTTCAACTGCAGTGTTGTCGGACTGGTGCTTCAGGTATGCCATGATTTTTAGATTACTATAATTTATTACAGGTTTTATACAGGAGTTGAATATTTAATTTTGACAAAGGAAGAATCTTTTGATTATTTTTTCTGTTCTTACCATCATAATCCAAAATTATTATTTAAGTGAATTTAATTTTTTAAGGCTACAACCTTGATCCAGATGAAAGAATTATGATAATGTTATTTTATTTTTCATTTACATTCAGTTCTGAATTGCAAACTAATAATTTCACATTGCATCTAATTAGTGGAAGCTGTATGTCAGACTATGAATTATTTCAGGTTTTTTGTTTTACATATTTTGAATGTGTCAATAAAGTGTTTTTCAAAAGACTTGGTGTGAATTTTGATATTGTTTACACTAATCTTGAAAGTTTTAGTTTTGAGTTCACATATCAATGTCTGTTTTTGTCTATTTGAATTCGGAACTGATGTGATATACCCCACCCTTGGCGACTTTTTCCTGTTGGCGCCAAGAAAACGATGTATGACGACATATGTCATACAGCGTTCTTAGCGATGCTTTTTTAGCGCCAACAGGAAAAAATCAGATAAAACATGATCAAAGCATTTCAGAACACTATATTTAAAAAAAACAAAAACAAAACCACAACAAAAACATCACGAATATACACTTCAAAAATACTAAAAACTAGAAAGTTTTTGTACACAAAGAACAATTACTAGAAACTATTTAAAATACTGAAATCAATGAAATATATACCAATAGCTAAAAAAGAGCAAAGCGATTCAAATTGCGATGTTGAAAGCGGAAAACATCCTCAAAATCAATAACTATTTCAGCCAAAAAAAGCGCTTAGTTACTCAAATTTCGATGTAGAAATGTCTTAACAGAACATCCTAAACATAAACAATACAAAAATACCATACATTTATTCGCTATCCAGACATGCTTTCAAAATCTGGAGTCAACTTATTTTCAGAAATTCAGTTCCTAAAGGAGGCACGTAAATAGAATTTCTAAATAATTCGTGGCATCGATAAGAATTAACTTTTAGAACAAAATAACCGTAATATTTTTGTAAAATTAATTTACGTACAGTAAAAATAAAGTTAAAAACTACAAGAACCCCTCAAGGATTTGTAAAAACAATGAATTTCGGGAGGTTTTTTTTTTTGAATTCTAAAATAAACTTATTTTTTATGGTATAAATCCTCACACTCAGTCTAAAACAATACATCATATAACAATGGCACGTTGGAGTTAACTTTTAATTAACGTTCAAATTTGAAGAAACTGGCATTTTCTAATGTTTTTACTTCAAAATACAACTACTGAATTTAAACTAACCCAAAATAAGCTTTCCTGTAATGCACGGAACAACACGTATCTCTCCTGCGTGAAACTGAGTAAACAATCCAAGTAAACAAGTTTGAACAGATCTAAGATTGCCTTCGGGTTACCAAACACAGGTTAGTTTCGCCCGGGATGCCATGCTTAAAAAATTATCGCCAAATAGGCGAGAAAAATATTTCAATTTTATGCAAAAAATCGGATGTCGCCAAATGGGGGGGGGGGGGGTATATCACATCTGTACCTTTGAATTCGCATATAGTTATTTGATACAATATCAAATTGCGTCTGAAATATTTAATGAATATTTTTTTATCCTACTTATTTTAGTATTGAACAAAAACAATATAATTATTTCTTCAATAAACAAAAATGTTGAATACAGGGCAGGGTTCCCACAGTCCCTAAGTCCTCAGAAACTCCTTATTTTTCACTTTCAAAAATAAGGGCCCTTAAAAGAGTACTTAGTTTTTGCTCAAGGTCCTGAAAACCCTTTGAAAGTCCTTATTTTTCACTACTTCTGGCAACTTTCTAAACAGGGGCACGTTCTAAAGAAAAAATTCAAAAATGTCTATAATTGTTCGAGAACGAGGTTGTTTAAACGTAATTGTAGGCAATTTTTGAAGTTTGGAGAATGAAGAGGAATGGTTTAAGAGTCCTTGGGAGTGTTTGAACCCTTGGAATGTTTTGAAAGATACTGAAGTCGGGAAAAAAAAAGTTTAGGCTCTCTTTAGTAACGTTAAAAATATTGGAGAGAGGTCCTTTTTGTTGAAAAAATTACAAAACTGGAGTCTTAAAAGCTCTGTTTTATGCTATCTTTGTTTGAATTAGAGAGAGGGGATTCTGAGGCTCTCCTGAAAAATTTTTGCAACTGAAGTCTTAAAACTTTTAGGCTGGCTCTTGTCTTGAGTAATACTAAGGTAAAGGGCAGAGGAGTTCTTTGTAGAAAAAATTAAAATCAAGAGCCTTAAAGACTCAACTGTTGGCCATCTTTCATGAGTATAGTGGAGGGGTTCGGGGCTTGCCGACAAATTTTTGAAGCTGGATTAAAACTTATCAACTGAATTTAGCTCTAAGCTATCTTTCTATAACTTACGTATTTGGAGGCGGTCTTACGAAAATTTTTCGAATTTGTTCTCTTAAAATTTTGGATGGTCTTTGGTAGTGTAAAAATAGGGCGGGTGCTCTCTCCAGAAAAAAATCTGAAACTGAACCAATAAAAACACAAATGTAAGACATCTCCTGGTGAATTTATCTCAAGGATTTAAGGGGCTCTCTTACAAAAAAATTTTGAAGCTAGTATATTTAGAATTGCTTCAAGCTATCTTTGGTGATTCAAGGGTAAGGAAAATTTTGGGCTCTCGTCTGAAAAATTTGAAGTCTTAAAACTTTTAGGTTGTTTTTAGTGATGTAATATAGGAAGACTTAGAAGAAATTCTGAAACTGGAGTCTTAAAAACGCAAATTTAGGCATTTCGTAGATGTTTGGTGATTCTCTTCCAGCCTCCGGAAATGTTTCAGAATTGATGAGTTATTGTCCAAATTTTAAGCTGCTGTCTTTAGTTAAATTAGAGGTTGGTGAGATTCTCCCCAAAAAATTTCTAAAGCTGACCTATACGTAAAGAACACCACTTGAGGAAATTTTTAAGTGACATATGGGAGGAGAATTGGGAGCCACTCTGGCCAAAAATAGTTTTAGTATTGAAGTCTTAAAACTTTTAGGCTGTGTTTGGTAAGATAAAAGTAAGGCTCTTCTTTGAACGTTTTTGAAACTGGAGTGATTAAAATGCAAACTTGGGAAATTTTTGTGAAGTTTCGAGGGCTCTCCCTCAAAAATTGTTCGTAGCTGAAGTTTTAAAAACACTATTTTAGGCCATCTTTAGATGATTTAAGGCTAAGGGGATTCAGGCGCTATTCTGTAATTTTTTTGAAATGGAAATCTTGAGAGCCAGATTTAAAGCTAGCTTTTGTGAAGTTCAAGGAAAGGATAACAGTGGGGGTTGTTCTTCAAAAGTTTTTAAAAACTGAAGTCTGAAAGACTAGTAGGCTCTCTTTGGAGATGTAGGGAGAGTAGTAAACTAATTTTAAGTGGAAAAAACATTCGCTTTGTTAATGAAGTTTTTGCATTCCTATTAAATAATGTTTCCTAACAAATCAGCAGTCTCAATACATTTTGTGTTATTTTTGCTTATTTTGCATAGAAAAAATTAGTGCCTGAAATAGTATTATTGGCTAGGTGCATTTAAGTAATAAGGTGGAGTAGAAATATAACCTTATGAAAATGAAAAATTAAGAGAAATCGGACCAATTTAGTTGGATAGTGAGGAATAAGGGAATATGATTTTGTTCTTTCTGTGGTCACCTTGTGTATATCAAGGGCTAAAATTCAATTTCTTCAGTATGCCCGTATTGTAAAAGTTTGTGCTTCGAGTGCTGTGCTTATCTCAAAATTTATACTAATTGTTAACAAGCAATTCTTTCTAATATAAAATAATGAAAATTCTCCTTGGGGAATTTCCTGTCCGGACTATTTTCAAGGAAGGGATTTGAGAAAGTTCTGTATGTGTCATCCTGCCCTGAATTTTAACCCTTGAATAAATGATTCAAGATAGTGATTTATTAACTTCTGTGTAAATATTTAATCATACTAAAAACTTAACTATTAAAATAAATTCTATTAAATTAGTTTTCCTTTTCATGGACATCCATTTAAGAATGTTTTTTTTTTTGGAAAAAATTAAGAATTGAGATTTTTTCCCCCTTACATCAACTATTTTTAGTCTGACGTTGCAATGTTTATAAAGTTATTTTTCTGCAAAAAAATGCTTAAAAACTGAGGCATATTTGTATGATACATATGTATATAGATTTAAAGATAAATAAATTGATGAGTAGTTGATATTTTGAGGTCCTTAATTTACTTTAAAAAGTCCTTACTTTTTGTTTTGGTAAAGGAGTGGAAATCCTGCAGGGTTGGGTTTTTGTTCTGTCCAAAACTGGTTCCGGACAGGCCAGGTGTACAATTCCATTTCAGATCACTTTCTTGACCTCACCTTCTCTGATTTTAACAACATTCGATGTGAGGGACACATATGACAAGAAAAGGAATCCTGCCAATTTTTAAAATTCTACTTTAAAAATTTTACGAAATACAGGGTTGTTAAAAAACTGAAAAAGTACAAGTAAAATGAAAAGTTCGGACATTCAAATGACTGTAACTTCTCTCCTAAACATAGTAGAAAAGAATTCAAAAACCATTGAAAAGCTAAAAAGAAGTAGAGCTTTCTATTAATATAAAACATGACTTTCTTAGGCCTAAGTTTCAATAGACTGGGATCACAATGGCAAGGGGCTGAAAAAAAAAAAAAAAAAGGATTGTTCACATGTTTCACATTGTGGAATTCCATGTATCATGTTTGTCACCTTCTTGACTTCCTCACCATTTTCGATTCTAATAAAATTTCGTGTAAAATACACATGACAAGATAAGTAACCCTGCCAATTTTCAGAATTCTACGTCGAAAATATTTCTTCGAAATACAGAGATGTTAAAAAGTGCGAAATAAATGGAAAGTTGTGACATGCAAATGACTATAACTACTACCCTAATTACAGTAGAATAAAAATTCAAATACCATTGTGAAGCTGAAGAATAAAACTTTCTATTGATGTCAACAATTTTCGAAAAGCTTTCCCTCCTCCCTTTTTTTTTGTTTCCTTTTGCAAAAACTGAAACTCAGCAAGCATTTTCAAGCAGTCACATATATACTCAATTTCCCTATGGAAAGTCCTTTTGGAGATTTTTTTTTAATGGTCTGTTCCTTTATATGATAGTAATTTTAAAAAAAAATTAAATCATTAAAATACAAACACAAACCTTAGTTTTTTTTTAAATAAAAATAATTATAAATGCAATATTGGAACGCTCTGCAAAATCACAAGATGCTCCACAAAACCACTGCAAATGGTTCTCAAATCCTTTGTTTAACAATTTCAATCCTGCATTAAGCTTGAATTTTTTTTTTTTTTTTTTTGTTCTCAATATTTTTTTTACGCTGTTTTCTTAGTTTTTACATTTCATTTTGTTAAAATTTATATTTTCTGTATTTTCTCATTTGTTAATGGGATCTTCAGGAACTAGGTATAAAGAGACGATAGTACATAAACTATGAAAATACTATGATTTACCAAGAACACAAAGAAAGCTGTAAAGTAGGGTGCTTTAAAGTGCTTTATTTTGATTTCCATTTTGAAGTGGTAACCCTGTCTGTGAGTCTGCAGTTATGAGCATAAGTAAATGCCCGCATCCCTTATAAATTACATTATTGCTCAAGGTCAGACCTTGTCTTATTGGAGCCATACTATATAGTCTGCATTAAGTCTTATTTTGTTTGATTCCAATTAATCTCACTTTTTTTTTCACCTTTTGAAGGACTGTAGTGATAAGAAAGTGATATTTCAACCCAGTCGCATTTATAGCACCACCGGGGGGGGGGGGGGGGGGGTCATTGACAAAGCAACACTAACATTATGTTAAAATTAAAAAACCTATTTTTTTATGGGGGTACACTTTCAAATCTTGCGAGGGGGGGGTCACCAGAGTCTACGCTACTGTTTAAACCCCAAGCTAGAAAAAAAAAAGGAAAGAGACACTGTATGATGAGAAATTGCAATAATATGGTAGATTAGGGTGTGGTATATGTCCACTTGGATCGATTTAGATTTGTTGATGTTATAGCAAAGATGAAAAAAAAAATAAATAAATAGTTTACAATAAAAAACAAACAAACAAAAAAAAGTTCATTGAAATGCATAATTATATTTCTTTCCAAAAGATTTTCTTTTGCAGAGAAGATTATAACATATTTTTTATAACTAGGTAACCAATTTCAAAAACCACAACTGGAACTGCAGCAATAACAGCATTAGATAGCTTGGTTGTAACTGAAAATAAAAAAATGATGAACATTAGATGTAAGTTGATTCCAAGATTGGCCAACCTCTTTTTTCTTCTTTGGCTATATTTTAAATGCACGTTCAGATGCACCTTACAATCAAAACACAACAATGCACTAGCAGCATATGAACATTACATTAGTACTGATCTACCAGTATTAACATGATTTGTGTGCCTTGAAAAAAAAAAAAAGTTTCATTTAAAACCTTGAAAAATATTTAAATGTATCAAACTTGTAAAAAAAAAAAACTTGTTTATGTTGTTTTTCGCAGAATTTCTCAGATTTTATTTAAGCACTCCGAAAATCCAATTAACTTTGGGATTCATTTTTTTTAAAAACCAGTGTCAAATTTAGTGTGTTTTGGGAATTCCTTTATTTATTGCCTTATTGTCACAATTATCCACTCATTGTTAGAAAACTCACAATTTGTAAAGATCTTATCTTTGGAAACTTACCAACATAAGCTCGTTCAGTCCCTGAAGTGTTTTTTTGGGGGCGAAAATTAGGAAATAAGGAATCAAAAAGTAGGAAAAAATAGGAAGAGATAGGACTACTCACACGTTAAGAGAAACAAGTTTAGCGTAAATTTTATTTCTAATGTGAAATAAAGTAATGGTATTTTTGATTTAAAACCATCCCACAAATAAACTAACAGTACTTTTGAAGTATTGAAGGGATTTAATGAAAGACCCAATCGCAAAAACAAAACGAAAGAGACAAGCTGACAATCGCCAATATGAAAAATAAACTGGTGGAAACAAAGATATTAATTACAAAAATATGAAAATAAAATCTAAAGAAAGAAACACCTTTCAACAATACAGTAATAAAATTTTTAAGTGTGACAGAATAAAATGCAATATAGCAATGACAAAAATATATAAAAAATAAAATAAAATAAATAAATAAATAAAACTCATATTTTGGTGCAATAAAACCATTTTTGTTAAAGATTTGTTTTGTCAAAAACGAAAACATTTCTTTGACAGCATCCATTTATCATTTGAAAATGCTAACACTTTCAGCTGCTGTTGTCATAAACTATGATACAAAAAGTAAAGCAAATATTAAATTAGTTTTAGTTAAAAATAATCAGCTGCTGACATGCATTCTTGCATAAACATGGGCAGATGTTTGAATTTGAAAAAAAGGAAAAAGACTGAAAATGCAGATCTAAAAGAAATTTGTTCTTAAATATGGGATATAAAATTTATAATGGTTTTTGTTGTTTTCAAATAAATCTGCATCCAGAATACATCCTTTGCTAGCCACTCCCGGGGAAAAAATCAAAATGATGGGCCAGTTTTAATTTTAATCAAGTAATAAAAACGAATAATGTTTTATTGGTTTGATGATTTATCTCTTTCTTGTTCCAAAATTTTTGTCACGGAAAAAGAAAAGGAAAAATCCATGCATGGTAAACATAAAATTTTTATCAAAGACAAAGATGAGTTTCTTATGTTTCTTTATGCATTAAAGAGAAGGCATTTGGTTTCTCTCAATCCTCGCCATACAACAAAAATATTCTTTCGGAAATTGTTCACGAAATTGAGATTGAGCGGGGAGCACCTGGCATCAAATGCCTGTACACAAACACGCATATATCTCTTTTCTCCCCCCCCCCCCCTTAGATCAGGCACAGTGAGTACAATAACTTGCAGTAGATACGCTGCATCGGTATAATTGCTGCACCCTGAAAAGAGCAAGAGTCTGTCAAAAAAATTTCAGATATTTAGAAATACTGCATTGCCAAAAATGCAGCACTTAAAAATGAAGAGCAACTCCTTGATATTGATGTTATATCAGAATAGAAAATATCCATTAAAAATATAAAAAAATATACAGTGCGTATTTGCTTGCGGCTTTATCCTCCAACTTTTAAAAATGTGAAGAAATAAAAACGAAATCTCGCATTTAAATTGAATTCCGATTGTTCTCCAAAAATCGGGAACGTTTTGCCCATCTAGGTTTTGCCCCCTTTTTTTTTTTTTGCAAATACTCTTTGCAAGGAAAGAAAATTAAATTTTATAATCATGTTCAAGATTTAGAATGAACAACAATCATATTTGTGTATGAAAAAAGTTGATTTCCTTGAGTATTTTCGAAGTGGTCCGTTTTTGCGAATTTCTGTTATCTGTCTCTTTTATTTTGTACTAACATCAATAAACTATGCACAGTGTACAGGTTTTTCATATTTTGCTTCTGACGTTCCTTTTAAGGTTTTACATTGCCTTTCTGTTTAAATAGAGCTCCATTGGCGAATAGGAAATTCAGCTTTTCCCGCATTTTTTAAACAGTTGACTGTTTACTTTAATTAAAGCTTCTAATTGACGGGTAAATAATATATAATAGCATCAGAATGTGCCAGTATCTCTGTGTTTATTGTTTTGATAAAACAGGACTGAAGTGGGGGCGATGAAAAGTCGATCAAAAACGCTGCTACGGCAAAAAAGTCACGAAAATTTAACTTTTAAACAAGCAAATGCCGCAGCGTTCCTTTCAGAAATTACTGTAGCCATTCGATGAAAAGCTCAGGATCCGTTTGTGTCTTTTACTTTTCAAACTCAAAACATGCAGAAAATTATCGGTGCGGCATTGTAAAAATAAGAATCAATGCACAATTAGAAGTGCTATACTAAAGAAAGAAAAAGTAGGAAAATAAGGAGAGAGCTATAAAAAGTAGGAAAAATAGGAACTCTTCGGGGTCTGCTCGTTCATCGCCAACAGATGCATGCAGGCTTAAAATTTCAGTCCTTTTGCATCTTGTAAATTCTAAAGTTATCTTTAAAATTAGAACCTATTTTAACACAGGCTACCTAAAATCTGCAGATTTTATTTTTCATTTTAAGTTATTTTTATTTATTAATTTTTTTAAAAATTTGATTCAAGTTATCAGACAATTGACCACAGCAATGAGCGCTGTTATTTCCCAAATTTCCAACTTCAATTTTTGACACTCTGGAAACGCATGTGACTATCTTTACGAATTATAAAGCTAAGTCTGTGTCTATAGATGTCTGTCACACGCCTAGCGCCTAGACCGTTCAGCCGATTTTCATGAAATTTGGCACAAAATTAGTTCGTAGCATCAACAGGGTTGCCACTCAATTTTGGAAAAAAAATTCCCTGTGTTTTCCCTGTATGAAAATAAAACTTGACAAACGAGCGTGCACTGATTATTTGGAAAAGAACATTATTATCTCGATAATTTCACCACAGGGTAAAAAACGAAACCCAAATTTCTAAATAAATAAGGGAAAATAAATACGAATTCATAATAACGGAAATAATAGCATGGTGGTTGAATATATTCAACTTTTTATTCAAAAAAAAAAAAAAAAAAACTTCTCTTAGCCATGAACCTAAAGTGTATAAGTGACCCAGAACAATGATTATTGACGACTAATTTCATACACTCTAAATTATCATGAAATTCAAGATTCTATTTTTTATGATAAATATTTTAATATTTACTTTTAAAAAAAACTTTCAAGCAAAATTACCATTTTTTATTTTACTTTATTACTGAACTTTATTAATATTCTCAGTATAATTATTACTATTTATTTAATTTTTGGTAGTTTATATACTTGGGTATTGATTTTTGTAACTTTAATTTAAGAACGAAAAAAATTCCCTGTATTTTCCAGGTTTTTGAGGAAATTTTCGAAATTCCCTGTTTTTTTGTTGATTTTTGAATTCCCTGTGTTTTCCCTGTTACTTCAGGTTTCCCTGTGGCGTGGCAACCCTGATCAAGGTGAGCACTTCAAAGCGATTTTTCGAAAATTCAATTTTGTTCTTTTTCTATTTCTTTTATAAGAACATTTTATTGAGCAAATTATCATAACGTGGACGAGTAAGTTATCATAACATGGTCGAGTCAATTATCATAATGTGTACGAGCAAATTAACCATAACACGGGTGAGCAAAAAGTTCTCTGTATTAAAAAATTGAAATAGTAATAATAAAACAACAAGAGGAATTCCAGTGACAAAGAGTATTTTTCAGCAAAATTTTAAAAGAAAATGCAGCCTTTGAATATGAAGCAATTAAACCTCTGAATATTATTTAGGGACATCCACAGTTCTTTATTATAAATTACCTAACTGAAGGCAGCTAAAATGTATTTTTCGAGCATTTTTTTAACGAAAAGAGTACCCAGTACAAAATACAAACCCATGACAAGCTTCAGCTTAATACAAGAAATTGATAAATAATCATAACAGTTTCATAAGGTCACAAGGACCACCAAAGCATGTTTTAAATAGAAAGTGTTAAAATGCTGTAAGAGATTTGAAATATTGTAATGAATAGTCACACCAGTAGTTCTAAGTGTTTGATTCTACAAAACAAAAGTAAACCAAATCTTTATTAAGAGATTCTAGAGGCATGATATTTAAAATATAAATTTCGGAAATGAGAACTATGGTATCATTGAAAAGTACCACATCAGACCAAAACAGTGGTTGGAAGTAGCGCGCTACAAGTAGCGACGCTACTGTAGTAGCTACATTTTTTAGTAGTTTGTAGTGTAGCGCACTACTTTTTTAAAAAAGTAGAGTAGCGAGTAGTTCGCTACAAAAAAAAGTAGTTTGTAGCGATTTCTGGAAACTACTTTTGAATCAAGTTAAAAAAAAAAACGCATTTTAAAACGAATCTGACTGGTGCAAGTCTTACGCGAGTAAAAGTTGCACCAATCAGATTCGTAAGACTGAAAAATTCGAGCTGACCTATAACATATAATTTTGACGTCATGTGTTGTATCTGTTTGACGCCATTACTTTGTTTGGCATAGAAACTTTCACATTTTCCCAATATTCGCCTTGAATAGAGCATGGCTTAAAAAGAAAGAAATGATTTTTTTTTTCCGTTTCCTGCAAACTTTGCCCGTTAAGCAAAAAGCTTTCGGTATTAATGCCATTTGCACATGCAGTCGAACTAATATTTAGTACCCAAGAAAGAAGGTGATATAAGCCCTGCGCTTCCGTTAAGAAAA
Organism: Uloborus diversus; assembly: GCF_026930045.1. Lineage (NCBI taxonomy): Eukaryota > Metazoa > Arthropoda > Arachnida > Araneae > Uloboridae > Uloborus > Uloborus diversus. Next base: position 117,688,884 of record NC_072735.1, read on the forward strand.
TTTTCGTGTAGCGGGTGAGGAATTCGTGTCAGCTGCAAAATTCGTTCCTCGAGTAAAACTCGCTCTATATAGACATTTCGCGTTAGTCGAATTGCATTGTAGCCCTAGTCCACTGTTGTTAAAAATTGCACATTGAAGTAAAGTAATCATTTTTAGTTATGTTTCATGTTTCGGATAATTAGTAGTACCGATTGGGATATTTTTCATTTTTCTTTATTTTGTGTTTTTTACTGATTGCATGTTGATATATTAACATATTAAAAGTCAATTATTAAATGTTGCGAGTTTTTGAGGTTATTGGCAAAATAGAAAAATGCTGTTATTTCATTTTATCAGAGGCGTAAGAAAAGAGATGGTGTCCAGGTCTGGAACCCTAGCTTGAAGCTCAAAAGCAATCAATTCCTATGAAATAACTAATGTTATCCTATGAATCCCTAACTATGAAATATAAGTTCCTTTAAAATTAACTCATATAATGAAAATTTAAGTTTTTCTCTTTTGTTGATGCACTTCATCATCTAAATCAATTTTATGTATATGTATGTCTAGTCTATGTAAAATTTAAATTAAATTACAATTAGATTTATCTCAATTTCAAGTAGCCGAGTTGCTCTTCTTGAATGAAATACTATTTACTGTCAGGAAAGGATTAAAAATTTGAATTTGAAGGTTGAACTCCTTCCACTTTTAAATCCTTTCTTGCAGAGAATATTCGTGCAATTGGTAAAAAATGTTTCGATTGACGAATCGTTTCAGTAAAGGAAGAAAGAATAAATAATTTATAGCAATATTCCATGTTCAAATGAGCCAATATATCAATCTGAAAATTTTGTTAATTTTTTCATTCAATCTCAAACGGTGTGTATGTGTATGTTATTTATTTATTTAATTTTTAAAAAGTAGCGAAGTAGCGACTACATTTCAAAAGTAGTTTTTAGTTGCTACATTTTGAAAAAAGTAGTTGTAGTTGTAGGTAACTACATTTGTGCTAAAGTAGTTGTAGTTCGCTACAAAAAAAATGTAGTTTTTCCAACCACTGGTCCAAAATGTTAAAAGGTTATTTTAATGAATCACAAAAGCTTTGATTTCAAACAAAAATCAAACTGGAAGTTGAAAATTTCAGTATGGAAAATTAAAGAACTAAAATGGTCTTGGAAAAGAAATACTGAGGGAGGTGTTACCTCAACTTTCGTATCAATAATTTAAATGAGGAATAATACAAGCATTTAGCCAAGAAAGGGGAGGGGAGGGAGTCCTTGAACCTTATCCCTTCCTTTTACATCACCAAGGTAACCTATTTTAAAAGAGTGCCGGAGTTTCCAAATTGGAACCTCGTCCCTTATATTGCCTGCCATCATCAAAGATGGCATACAATTGGTATTTAGAACTTCAAATTCAAAAAGTTTCCAGGAGAGTGATCACCCAAATCCTACAGAAACATCTCTACCTCATCTTTAAAGATCACCTAAAATTTTGTTTGTAGGACTTTTTTCAGAAATCACCGAACCTCTCCTCCCTCTTTTTATCACCAAAGATGGTCTGAAATTTCATTTTTAGAGCTTCAAAGCAAAGATCATTTACACAGTGGCATAGCTAGGGAGTGGCGGAGGGGACGGTACGCCCCGGGCGACATTTTTTGGGGGGCGGCAAATTCACTTTTGATGTGGAAAAATTTAACGCATTTTCCCAATAAGGAAATCACGCTTTTGATACTTTGAATTGCAAGGTTCTGGTACGACTACGATAACTAATTTGTCCAAATATAGCCTAAAACGGCTCTTTGGGTGGCTCCATTTTCACTCCCCCACTGTTTCGTTGTCTAAAGTGTGCCAAAGACAGTTTTAAAATGTGTTTTGAAGCCGAAGAACTTCGATCAACCGAAGACAGCTTAAAACTGCGCTGTTAAACTCTCAATAAATGTTACATTTTTCGGAAAGAGCGACCGAATATTCCTATTCCTTAACGTCAACAAACAGCTCAAAAGTGCAGTTTTAGGCCTTGAGTCTCGAACCATTTTAAAGGGATAATGCCCACCCCATCCCTTCACGTATCATCTTTTAGACTAATATTGGTTACTGAGTTTTTATAACTTCAATACCAACAAATTCATGAGGGCAGTGAAGCCCTGACCCTTCCTGTATAATGATTAAAGATAATCTAAATTATGTATTTAAGACATCAACTTCCAAACTTTAAAATCACAATGTCTCCCAAAATAGCTTAAAGTTGGGTTTTTGAAACTTAAAACTTCAGAAAAATTCTAAGGTAGGGACCCCAGATGTGCATGAAATAACGTCATCGCAGATAGCTCCAAATTTCGTTTTTAGAAATTTCTGAGGAAAGACCGCAACCCTCCCCCCGCTTTTTTTTCTCAGTCGTGAAGAGCTTAAGATAAGCAACAGTTTCGAAAAAGATTTGGGGTCGGAAACCCCTTTCTGAACTCTCTCTCATAACGTTGTTTGTCAAACAATGGCTGAAGTTGCGCTTTTAGGAAGTCATTTTCAAAAAGTTTCAAGGGCAGACGGAAAAACCATTTGACTTCCCAACATTTATGCAGCATTTGGAAGCTTATGGCGTCAAAGATAGCCTACAATTGTGTTTTTGAAACTTCGTCGTCCAAAAATTTTCAGAAAGCTCCTGAACACTAATGGACTAAAATTGATTTCTAGTTTGAAAATATTTCCGCAGGAAAATCCAGTCTTTTTTCGAGTTGCGGGAAACCTTTACACTACTACATACAGCCTACATTTACGTGTTTTTCAGTTTTGTGAAAAAGCTTTCCGGACAGCGCCCCCGAACTATCCCCAATATCTTGAAGTATTTAAAATAGCCTAAAATTGCTTTTTTAACACTTAAGTTTCAGAAATTTTCCTTGAAAAGTCCTGACCCTAAACGTCATCAAAGAATGCATAAAACTAAGTTTAATTTTTTAAAAAAATCTGGAGGGAGCTTAAAGCATCTTTTCTACAAAGGTTGCTAAAAATTGCTTAAAATTCCAAATTTTGACTTAACTTTTGGAATGCTTCAGTGGGACTCTGAATTCCTTATTTTTCTTCTGTAAGAAAAATAAGAAGGAAAAAAATAAGTTTCTTTTCTTGTTTATTAAAATCTTATTAAAAAACTTTTAACTCTTTAATGTGTCAACTATTTCCCATCATACAGGGCGGCAAATTGAGGAACCGCCCCGGGCGGCAAAAAGTGTAGCTACGCCACTGAATTTACAACTGTGTTGTAGAATTCAAATTTCAAAAAATTACCAAAGGAGTGTCCTCAAACAGCTTCACCCACCAACATTACCAAAAATAGTCTATAAACTGCATTTTAAAAGCTAACTTCGAAAATTTTTCGTTGGAGCATCCTCAACATGCTTGCCAGCATCATTGAAGGCCCAGTAGCAGAAACTTTCTAGCCAGTCTGCAACACTGTTTTGGGCAGTTGAAAAAAAATCTGCAGCATTATTATTAGTTTTATTTTAAGTTTTCATAAAATACACAAGTCCCTTGAAAGGTCAAGATTCAGATATGTTCCAACAGGCCAGTGGCCACTAGACCCGAAAAGTCATCATCATCATCATAGTTGGCTCGACAGCCCAGGGTGGGCCAAGGCCTTCCTTTGGAGAATCTTCCAAGACGTCCTACTTTTTGCCTGGGTTTTCCAATTTTTAACTTTGAGAATATCGAAGTCAGATTCAACAGAATCCAACCATCTCATTTTTGGTCGTCCCCTTCCTCGAATTGTCACAGGTTTTGCAGCAAAAACTTTTTTACTGGGTTTTCTTCGTTCATTCGAGAGACATGGGCCGCCCAGTTCATTCTCCTAATTTTTATGCTTTTTATTATGTCAGGTTCTCTAAACAATCTGTAAATTTCAAAATTGAATCTTCGTCTCCAGACACCGTTCTCATTGATGCCTCCAAAAATGCTTCTTAAAACCTTTCTCTCAAAAATTAATATCTTGTGCTCTCCGGTTTTAGTCAAAGGCCATGTTTCAGAAGCATAAGAACTGGCCTAATAAGAGTCTTATAAACCAAGATCTTTGTTTTTCTTGAAATCAAAGACGATCTGAAGATGGGGCGTAGTCCAAAAAAGGCCTTGTTTGCCAACGTTATTCGGTTCTGTATTTCTGAGATTGTGTCATTTTTGTTGTTAACACAGGACCCAAGGTACGTCGTTTATTTTTAGTCCTATTCGACCAGCAGCTATCTCCAAAGATGAAAAAGCCTCTTTCAAGGCTGGTACAGTCCTAGCAACTGTATCAATATCATCAGCATAGGCTAAGATCTGAACTGATTTGTAAAAGATGGTGCCCCAAGTGTTGATATTTGAGTCACGAATAGCTTTTTCCAAAGCAATATTAAAAAGAAGGCAAGACAATGAGAGACCCGAAAAGTCACCCAGTTTTAAAGCATAAAAGTGGGGGGGGGGGGGGTCCAGGGCCGATCCTAGCAGGTGTGCAGAGTGTGCGCCGCACAAGGGCGGCCAAAGCAAGGGGCGGCCGCAGGCCGCATCATATAGTTCTTATAATCAAGCAAAATTCCTCAAGATATTCTCACAAGATAACTTATAATAAGTAGAATAAATATGCTGATTTTTAAATGTTCAATTGTCAAAATATGTGTCGATTTCCCGACAGCATAGCATAGTTTAAGAAAAATAGAATGTTAGGGAACATTGTGTTAGTTCATTGTCCATTAATATCTACTCTTAACACACATGCTTCGTTTGGTTGCAAAGTTTGTGACAGAACCGGTAATCAGGCACGGATATAGGGGAGGGGAAAGGCCCCCTTCTGAAGCATGAAATGGCGGCGTCTAAAAGGAGCACCGAGGGCGACCACTAATGTTTACCCCCCCCCCCCCAAGCTTTTATAGACCTAAACAATGAAGACATATTTTATTTATTTAAAAAAAAGCTATACTGATTAGATACTCTCGCAAAAGCCTTTCAAACAACAAACTATGTAATAAACTCTGTTTAACAATCGTGGATGCGTGCAGAGAATGGAAAATTGCGACTCCCTTGAGTAACATATATGAATGACGAACTAAAAGTTGTACTTTTCCCCCTTTACGACAGTTTTTCTGATTAAAATCTTGAATAAACTTCCCGGTTTCAGATCAGGTAGGAGGACAGGGCCCTTGCCCCGGGAAGCAAATTTAAATGTAGCTCCAAAACGAAGATCCAAAAGGATGCCATGACCTCCTTGACGAAACTAAAGAAGGCTTAAAATTGCGTTTCTAGGACTTTCCTTTCGGAAAACTTCGCTGGTTGAACCATCGATCTTAAGGACCCAATTAAGTCTCTGATTCCCCTCTTCCACAATAACTTAATCAAACGTAGCCTAAAAAGATTGGCTCCAAAATCCAAAACGTGTTTCCAGACGACAGCCCTTCCTACCATCAAACGTCATATAAAATTGCTTTGGCATTTTTCGAAATCTTTGTAGTGGAGGACCCCGAGATCCATTCGCGAACATTACTACAAAAGACAGTCTCAATTAGCGTCTTTAGAGAAACCCCTAATTCCACCCCCTCTCACTTAACGTATTGAAAAACAAACTAAAATTGCGTTTTTCAAACATCAGTTTCAAGAATTTTCGGGGAAAGACCCCGGATCCCCCTTTTCTCTAACGCAATCACTATACCAGAAAATTTCATTTTTAGACGGTTCCGTGGAGCCACAGCTTCCTGCCAAAACTAGCCTGAAATTGACTTCAGTTTCAAAAACACAGTTCGTGAGGGCACACTGAACCCCCGCCCGCTCTTAGTCCCATCGTTATCAAACAATGCTTAAAATACGATTTTGGGACTTATATTTCTAAAGAATTCCGGAGGAGAACTGCCAGGCTTATGTAACTTTTTACGGCGCTAGGGCATATCCATTAATCGTCGAGGTGAGGTGGACAAAAGTCTATAGTTATATTTTTTAGATATTAATGTTGAAAAACATCCGAAAGATCCGTAGAAGCTTCCCAATTTTGTTAACGTCACCAAAGATAATATAAAATTGCGATTTTAGAAATATCCGCTTAAGAGCTCCAAAATCCTTTCTTCCCAAAAATAGCCTATAATGGATTTCAGTTTCGAAAAATATTTTGGTTCGGAATATTTTTACGTTTCCCCTATTGTTTTCAACTCTAGCCAAAAATGGGTTTTTGAAAAATTAGTGCCGAGAAATTACCGGAGGATAGCCGCCAGATCCCGTACCGTCATCAAAGACGGCCTAAATTTGCGTTTTAAACTTATATTTCGGAATCTTTCGATGGAAGACGATTGAATCTCCCTCCCTCTTGCAACGTCAACAAAGGTAACCCAAAATTGCTGGTTTAAAATTTCAGTTGCGGAGATTTTTCGGGAAGAACGCCGATCCTTATTAAGCTACGTTCTTAAAAAAATAGTTTCAAATTGATTTCAATTTTGAAAGAATTTTAGGAAAGAACTGCAACATTACTTTCAACTAAAGTCTCGAAAAAGTTCCTAAAATTGCTATATTTGACGTCAATTTCGAAAATTTCTCCACGCACCTTGAATATACTTGACTCTTTTGTCCTTGCAACCAAACACAACTAAAGATTAACTAAAAATATTTTTCATACGCTGATTTCGATAATTTTCTTGGAGCAATCCTCCTCCCCTGAACCCCTGACACCTCACCCCACGCTTCCCCCTTCCTCCGTCCCTTTTCTGATGTCACCGAAGAAAGACTATAAAATGCGAAAAGTAACAACGTATAAAAAGCACAAATTCGCAGATGGTAATCTGCCGAATTTGTGCTTTTTATACGTTGTTACTTTTCGTTTCTTTACAACAGCACAAAGGTATTTATTTATCTTACTATAAAATGCGTTTTTACGACTAGTAAATTTTGGTATCTATTACTTTCTTCAAAGATATAAATTGTACCTAAGGAGTTTCTTACTATAAAAATTTCTTCCTTTTTATAAGATCATTCTTCTGCCCCCCCCCCCTTTTTTAAATTCGAACTTGGCATAGAAATTTAAAGAAAGATTTATATAGACGTTAAAGATTAGTCAAAATATGCGAATTGCTCTTGAGGGGCGACACATTAGGTCTTTGCACACGGGCGGCCGACACCCTAGGATCGGCCCTGGGGGGGTCACTACTTTCATAAAAATAAATAGAACTCTGCACACAATGAAAATCAATTATTCAATTCATATTTATTTAAATGTGAAAAATTCAAGTTAAAATTGATTTTTGAATTTTGTTTCAAAAAATGAATAAATAGATAAATTAGTGAATGAGAAGTTGGCAGGAAACTACATTTTAGATGAATGTTTTGGTTTATAGCAGAGCTTCCAAAGCAATGACGATCATCAAATACAATTATGCAGATAATAATTCATTTTTCATGAAATTAATTTTAAAAAAAACCCAAAAAAAAACATGATTTATTGTACATTTTCTGTTATGAATTTCTGTTATATCAATGATTATAAATAGATTTTTTTAATTTGTAATGTAGTAATAGAGAGAGATTCAAAATCCTTGAAATAGTCAGTTTTTAGCACTAGCCTCTAAATCAATGAATATAGAATAATATTGTAAAGATAGTTTTGCATTTTTCAAGACAACAATTAAAAATTATCCGAAAAAAATGGCACATGTTGCACAATTTTCAACAGCATGAATTGCAATAAACATCCAATTCCGTTTATGAAAACGTAGGCACTTTAAAAGAGTCTTGCGTACCAACATCTTAGGAATGACCAAACATGGTGACTACGCCAAAAATTAAGATCTTAATTTCTAAATTTGTTGCTAAAAAATAATTAAAAAATAAAAATCCTCTTAATCCTACACTTAAGTTGAAACGTTTTTAGCGCTTTTGCGTCCAAAGCAATGAGGATAAGGTGAAATTTTAAATATAAAATTTTTCATTTCTCAAGAAAACTATTTTAAAAAATCCAAAAAAAAAAAAAAGACTTACTGCACATTTTAAGTCATTTTATTAGTTTGCAGTTAACTGAAACATCCAATTCTAATTTGTTTTGGAAAATGTATGCACTTAAGCATCTTATCTACTTCAATCTTATGAATGACCAAATATGGCAACTATGTTTCTAGTTGAAATGCTGAAGCATCCATCGCTTTTCCGGTGAAAAAACGAACTTCGAACGATCTTTTTGCCAAGTTGTATTTCTTTTTCTTTCTTTTATTTATTAATTTTTTCTTTCTTTTTGTTTTTTGGTAAAATTATCTGCATGCCGCTTGTTGTATCCTTCCTTATTCATCTTAGTTGGAAGGTGGTGCGTGGGTTTACTTAAGTAACGAACATCGAAACCGCTTACGAATAACACATACTTTACTGGCACAAGCACACAAAATTACATACATCTTAAAACGGTGAAAGCACTATTCATTCTCAGTTACAGTTAGATCTCGATCCAGTTTACATTCTCATACAGTCACAGTTAAAGTTAATAGCATTAAGACACTACATCCCTCCCCCCAAAGTCCTTATAACTACAGATCAAGTCTCTTTGGAGGCTTTCTGATTCGAGTTGACCGTCGAAGCACTGGAGTTAGTTCAGCAGCTGGTAAGGGCTTAGGATCTGGAGCAGCTGTAGGCATTATTGTCTTTCTGGATGGACTTTTTGGATCGGGGTACACCACAGGTGAGTTTGGACAAACATTGGAGCTAGCGGGTTCATCAGAATCTCGGGAAGCCTCGCAAACGGACTCCCTATTTGGCTCGGATTGAACCGTGGACGATTCCTGTACCCTGTATCAAGGGACTGTACTCTGTGACGTTTCGGACTCGGATACTGCAGTGTTGCGTATCTGGTCGATGTGTCTCTTCCATAACTGTCCGTTAACATCTATGGTGTAATGCAGGTGACCATCTCTACTGACGACTGTACCGAATTTCCACCTTCTATCTCCTTGGCGATAATTCCGTACAGCGACTCGATCACCGGTATTGAAAAATCGATCTCTGAAACAAATATCTTTTTTTCGTCTTAGATCTATCTGGTGTCGAACATCGGGTATGAGCAGATCAATTAATGTCCTTATCTCTCTCTTCATAAACATGAATGATGGGCTTTGTTGGGTAGTCATGTTTGGAGCTTTGCGATATTGCATTAAAAACGTGTTTATTTTTTGACGAAGGGAACCTGGGAAGTCAGACATCGCCCTTAGCGATTGTTTAACGGTATATACATACCTCTCTGCCTGACCATTACTAGATGGCTTATAAGGAGCACAAGTTTTATGTACAATACCATTGCATTTCAGGAATTTTTCAAACTCTTCTGATTTAAGCTGCGGTCCATTATCACTGACAAGGGTAATGGGTAACCCATATCTCGAAAAACACTCTCTTAGGCATTCGTTGGTGTTTGCAGAAGTAATTTTCTTCATAGGAAATACTTCAAGCCATTTGGAGTACGCGTCCACTACGATAAATAACATGTGTTCGAAAATTGGGCCAGCAAAATCTATATGAATTCTCTCCCAGGGTGCACTTGGATATTCCCAGTAGTGTGTTTTAACTTTTGGGGGATCAGCTTTATGCTTTGCACATTCTGTGCAGCTTCTTACCATCTCTTCAATATCCTTATCAATATTCTTCCAATAGATGTATGAGCGGGCTATGCCCTTCATTTTCACCATACCCAGATGGCCTGTATGGAGATCTTCAAGTACTCTTCTTTGGTAGCATTTTGGAATGCACACCCTGGATCCACGTAAGATGCATTCATCTTCTACAGCAAACTGGGCAGTGTCATCTCCCTTCCCTCTTACATGTTTCCCTGATTTTAAGGCATGATAGATGGGCTTTAGCTCTTCATCAAGCTTGGATTCTCTAGCAAGATCCTTTGAAGTAATTGGCAAAGTCTCAATTTGGCACATTTGAAACATAGATATTTCATCTCTCAGATCTAAATCTTCTGATTTTAAAGGAAGTCGTGATAAGAAGTCTGCATTACCATGCTCAGCAGTGTTCCGATATATAATGTCAAATTGGTACGCTTGTAAAAGTAATGCATAATGCAATAATCTTGTTGCTGACAATACAGGAAGACCTTTTTTGCAACTAAATATGGCAACAAGAGGTTTATGATCAGTGACCAGAGTAAATCTTCTACCTTTTAAGTATAAATAAAATTTTTTTATTCCCCAAATAATTCCCAAGGCTTCCTTATCTATTTGAGAATATCGCTGCTCCGTTGGGGTCAATGTTCGAGATGCAAATGCAATAGGATGTTCAGATCCGTCGGGGAAATTGGTGCGCAAGGACGGCGCCTAAGCCAACAGGTGAAGCATCTGTTGACAAGATAACTGGTAAGCTAGGATCGTAATGAGCAAGGACTCTGTCCGAACATATTTCTTTCTTGATTTTATCGAATGCTTCAGAACATTCCGCATCCCAATTCCATTGAACCCCCTTACGGGTCAATTGATGCAACGGATATGCCAATGTTGCAATATCTTTCGAGAATCGACCATAAAAATTTACAAGTCCCATAAACGACTGAATCTCTTGAACATTTTGGGGAGTTTTTGCCTTCATAATAGCTAAAATTTTGTCATCTGTTTTTGACAAGCCCTGAGCATTGATTTTGAACCCGAGGAATTGTATTTCACTTTGAAAAAATTTGCTTTTTTTATTATTTAACTTTAGGCCATGTAGCCGACATCTTTCAAAGAATTTTTCTAACTTTTCGCAATGGGTTTCTATATCGGGCGTAGCAATGCGAGCATCATCAAAAAATACTTCTACCCCATCTAAATCATTAAATACAGATTCAATGTAGCGCTGCCATACTGCTGGTGCGGCATTCACCCCATACATTAAACGTTTACAAATGTAGAGGCCTTTGTGAGTGCTTATTGTGAGGAGTTTTTGACTATCTTTGTGCATTTCCATCTGCAGATAAGCTTGACTAAAGTCAATTTTAGAAAAAACTCTACCCCCACTGAGTGATGAAAAAATTTCCTCTACTCGCGGCAAGGGGTATTGCTGGACTTTAAGATTTTTATTCAGCGTGACTGAATAATCAGCACATAATCGTATGCTGCCATCTCCCTTAACAATTGGTACTATTGGGGTCGCCCAGTCACTTGTTTCTGTTTTTTCTATAATGCCTTCCCTCTCAAGTCTATCGATTTCTTCTTCAACTTTATTCTTAAGAGCGAAAGGTACAACGCGTTGTCTGCAAAAAATAGGTTTTGCATCCGGCTGCAGCTCTAATTTGCATTTATAATTCTTTATTTTCCCAACACTCGAATTATCAAAAATATCTGCATACTTGTTAAAAAGTAATTTTAAACGATCATTTTCAGCTCCAATTGTTTTGACATGTTTGATGCCTGCCCAGTCAATATTAATTTTGTGTAACCATTCTCGACCAAAGATCGTGTCTAAATCTTGTTCTACTAGGTAAAGATTTAATTCCTGTTGCTGATTATGATATTTAACACCTACTGTTACGTATCCCAGAGGTACAAGAGAATTTCCATTGTACGTCTTAAAAACTAAATTAGTAGGAGAAAGTTCCTTTCCAGAAATTTTCCGAAATTTTTTTATGCTCATGACTGATACAGTTCCCCCTGTGTCCAGTTCCATCTGCACTGGTGTATCATCAATGGAAACCGAAATCATTATTGGAGGTTGTTTTGGTTCCTCCTTTAAGTTTGACTTTAGTGTCACTTCGTACATGGGTACGCTATTTATATTGTTTTCCCCCACTTGCTTCTGTTTTACAAAATTCTTTTTGGTTTTGGGTGTTCTCTGGGCAGCAAAACAAGCTACTTTAATATGCCCTATTTTCCCACAAAAAAGACATTTTGCAGTCTTAAATTTGCATAAATTCGGAGAATGATCCTTCGAAAGGCATCTATAGCACGGTTTTTCAATTTTCACTGCCGAGTTTTGAACTTTCGTTTTGTTTACGGGCTGTTTCGTATAACTTTTATTTGAATGTATTACGTTCAATTTCGTACCAATAATAGCATTTGAGCTTTGAGAAGCTTTTTCCATAGCCGAAGCAATAGCTAATGTTTTAGATAATTCCAAATCATCTTCTTCGAACAGTCTATCTAAGGTTGTTCTATCCCGTAACCCACTTACGAAAACGTCTCGGAGCATTGTATTTAACATGTTTTTATCATAATTACAAGGTACCGCTAGCGATCTTAATTCCGCTATGTAAGCACTTATGCTTTCCCCTTCCTGTTGTTTTCTGTTCAAGAACATATGTCTGCTTGGAATTATGAGCGGTTTAGGATTTAGATGTTCCTTAAGAATATCAATAAGAGTATCGAAATCTTTTTCAGCAGGATTTTCTGGAGCAAGCAAATTTTTTAGCAAATTATACAACTTAGCCGATAGGCTAGAAATCAAGGTTTTACCTCTTTTAATTTCCGCAACATTCTGAATATCTAAAAATGCTTTAAAGCGCTCAATAAATGAATCAAATGATTCTGACGTTTCGTCATATTTATCAAACTGAACACCAGTTACTTTCGATTTTGAATCTGGTTGTTCTTTCGTTTGTAAAGCTTCCATAAGCATTTTATTTTGCTCAATTAATTGCTGAACTAATTGCTCCATGACAGATTTTTCTCAATTAGAAATATATCAGAATTAATAATTCCTACCTTGAGCTGTCTTCAGTTTAATAAACCTAATCCTTACTTGATTTCGCACTCTTTATACTCTCAAACATCGTCGCCAGTTGTTGTATCCTTCCTTATTCATCTTAGTTGGAAGGTGGTGCGTGGGTTTACTTAAGTAACGAACATCGAAACCGCTTACGAATAACACATACTTTACTGGCACAAGCACACAAAATTACATACATCTTAAAACGGTGAAAGCACTATTCATTCTCAGTTACAGTTAGATCTCGATCCAGTTTACATTCTCATACAGTCACAGTTAAAGTTAATAGCATTAAGACACTACACCGCTGAAAAATCTGCGACGCACGTCTCGCGTCTCGCAATTTCTGCTACAGGGATTGAAGGTCCTCTTACATTTTGTTTTATGACCTTCAATTTTGATAGATTTCCAGGGGAGATGTTCTGACAAAACCTCCTCTTCACTTTCTTGAAAATCCACTAAAAAAAAAAGCTTTTTAAGGAAAAATTGTCGGTCCCCTTTACATTATCAAAGAAGACCTGCAATTCCATGTTTTAGATTTCAATTTCAAACAAATTCTCGGAAGCATCCCCGAAGCTCTTCACTCCCTAACATTACCAAAGACCATCTCAAATGCATTTTTAAAACAACAAGTTAAAACAATTCTCGGGATAAAAGATCAGGTGTGCTCTGGATCTTTCCTCTCACTAATATTGCCAAAGATAGTCCAAACCTGCGCTTTCTGAAGTAAAAATGTCAAGAATTTCTTAACATGATCAGTGATATAACAATAGCATTTTAAAAGTTTCCTGGATTGAAAAATGGCTGGGAACGTGCCCTCAAACATTTTCCCTCCCTAACTTATGCAAAGATCGTCTCGAAGGCATTGAGACTATTAGGAAACCTCCGCAGTTGCACCCTGACCATATAGTTAGACGTGATATGGAACACATAGATACAGAACTAATTCAAATCTCTAGATACAAACTTTATTACAATGACCGCCATCAACACAACATGGTGCAGAGCTGCGTTTCCTCAAAACAAAAAAAAAAAAAAAAAAAAACGGTGACTTGTCAACACAAAGTACTATTTAAAAAGTAGTATTTTACTCTGGCGCCACCTGCCAGACAAATTGACTAACCACAAAAGGAAAGAAAAAGGCTAGGAAAGCAATACAACTCTATTTCATTTAAATCTTCAGCATTTTTATGTGGAAAATTATAATACTACAATTATATTTAAATCACAATGGATGTGATTCTGCTAGTACCTACTAAATTATTTTTTACTATCGGTATAAGCGCAGCAATGTTTTCGACAATCTGCAACAAGAATTGAAATTGATCTTCAAAGATTATTATTTTTTTATTCATTAAACTATTTTATAATACATAAATTCCTTTCAGCTAGCTTCCTTGAATAAATTTTTGCGCTTTGTGATAATTCTTCCTAAACTCGCAGATTTGTTTGATCTCTCAAATTTGCATGTTAAAACGTTTCTGGTTAATTCCCGTTTTCAGATAATGAAGCTGATTATGTAGTTAGGAAGTCCTCATGATATCCTCGCTTCAGAGCAACAGTAGGATATCTTAGTTTTACTCCTGGGATTAGATATCTTAATGTTGCTCTGAGGCGACGATATTTTTGGGCATAATCTCAGGTACTTTGCAGAATTATTTTTTTTCACTCATTGCTTTAACAGTTTTACCCAATTGTCTTCTATTCAAGTGTGCCACTTAATTGTCAAAAAGAGCCGAGTAATTTTCTTACTTCATCAATATTTTTATATTGCAATTATAAAATTGAGATTTCATGAAAATGAAATCATTACATACTGCATTCTGAAGTATCGAAGCTGTCACCCAAGGTTTTAAATAAACACGTTCAGCAAATATAAAATATCTTTTGCAATCCAAAATCTTCCACTGAAGTGATGGTAAACTAGTGGTTAAAAATTTATATTTTGAAACAGTACAAAATTTTTTACATTCATTTAGAATGATGCATAGCTCTAGGTATAATAAATCTCATTCCAGGCGAAGGGGTTTTTATGCTGAACTATTAAAATCGATTCAAGAAAATTCTCGATAATCATCTTTTGAGTAGGAGCCTTACAGCAATTTTTTAGGAAATTTTATTCTATGGTCCTTTATAGCCGTCACTTTTCCTTATTATTGAATCTTGTAATGCATTTATCCTTATGAATGAACTCTCAGCCAGCCTAGATACAGAAAAGTATTTCTAGTGCAAAAGAGAACCCTAAGCATTTATTTAAAAAAAAACCCCAATAATCAATTCCATAATATGATCCAGAATTAAGAATTTCTTAATATTTTGTACCAGTAAAGCGATAGCATTTTGCCAGTATTGATGCTTCTTTGGTCAATGGGTAAGACTCAAAAAATATTCACCTTCGAAATTTTGGACCACCCTACTGCCCATTTCATATATGGGAAGTGTAAAAAATGTAGAAGGTTCTTTTTTGACCTTTTGACTGTCCTAAGTCTAGAACATTGGTTCCTAACCAGTGGTTTGTGAACCCCCATTGGTTCGAGAAGTATATGAAGGGGGTTCGCGAAAATTATATTGTAATGGCGGATTTTTAATATTTTCGCTAAAAAAAAAACGAAATGTTCAATTTATACACATGGATACTGCACTTTTTTAAATTGAAAACGAGCTCGACTTCTTTATTTGGCTAAAAAAAGGTTTCTATAAAATTTTTCAGCGTTTTAATAATCTTGGTCAAATAGAATATTTCTCTATTTTTCGATGGACGGCGAAAAGAATCATCCTTCTGATTTTATATTTGCGTAGCTTTGGTTTACTGTAATCAACTGCTGTGAAAAATTAACAGTAAACATGCTGTATTTTTTTTAAAAAAACCCTTTTTGAACACTAGATGGTTTGTGAATTTTTTTTCGGGTGAACAGAACAAGGTTGGGAACCCCTGATCTAGAAGACATCTGCTGATGTTAACACAGGTCTTATGTTTCCATGATGGCTTGACATGTTGTCTTGTGAAGCTCTACCCTTTTTTTAGGCTTACATCCCATCTGCTCTGCATAAGATTCTTTACCTCAGGGTTTCTCAAACTTTTAGACATTGTGACCTCCTTTTAGATTAAGTATATTGGCGATCCCCCAAAGTTCTAACTCTGTCTAGACAACTAAAACAATAACTAAAAACTACACAAATGGTTAAGTTCTATCCTTAGAAACACATGTAACTAGTAAAATAAACATGAACTTTTGTCTCTTGAATTATTTTAAAATAAAAGATAGTAGTAGATCTTACTGATTTTATAATCTGAAATAAATCATAATCTTAATATATAAAAATCAATGTCCTGAGATAATATATATACATATATATATACATATATATATATATCAACGCACAGCCGAAACCGCTGAAGCTTCAGACTTGAAATTTGGCAGGCATGTCCGCATGATTACGAAAGTAACCACTAAGAAAGGATTTTTCGAAATCTCAATTAGTTCGGGAGAAATTAATTAAAACCTCTTAATTTCTGAGAAATTAAAACCTGTCATTGAATTCAAATCCCTTATTTTCGAAGGCTTTCCTCCATTCAAATCATTATTCAGTACTTCATCTCAACTTTTGGTCGATAGTGAACTATAAATTTAATATTGTTTTTGTTTCTCACGTGATTCTTCGAGGCTTTTCTTAAGTCAAATAATTCGCAAATAATTTTCAGTATTACAGATCGGACCCTTTTTTTCTTACTTTGTGTAAATTTTGTTGGCAAGCTGTTTTACTATTCAATTTTTGGTTTTTAAATAACATCATTTGTTTCTTGCAAATGTAATTAGAAAGGTTTAATTTGTTATTTTGTTTGATTTTATTATAAAACTTACTTTTTTAAAAACTCATTGAGGATGGAGCACATCAATGTGAACGGAACTATTCTTCCTCATCATGTCGTTAATATTACAGGTGATGGTGCATGTCTTTTCCGATCTCTTTCGTTTTTATTGTATAATAGTGAAGCTATGTTTAATGAAATTCGTGCTACCATAGTTAATTACGTTTATAATCATTGGGATCAATTTTCTATTATGTCATGTGATAAACACGGTAATAATTATGAAAGCTCCGAAGATTACTTAGTGGATATGTCGCAGGTTCATGTTTTTGGTGGATTCTGTGAATTATTCGCTGCTGGAGACATTTTTCAGTTCTTATTTGAAGTTTATTTTGAAGGCAAATTTTATGCAAAATTTGGAAATGACACTTTTCCAGTGAGAAGACTGAAATTTAGTGGTGATCTTTCAAATGGACACTTTGATGTTTACATACCGGTAAATGAAGCCAGTATAGTCTCTGAAAGTAGCACAGAATCACTCCATAATACCACTGATTTTGAAAACACTAAGGAAAAAAGGAAAAAAAGACGAGCCAGATTTTCAAATGCTACACGTAAAAAGCAGTTGAAAACTGCGGTCAAAAAATATCAACAAAGTCACCCAGAAACTTTAGCTGCTGCTGTGAAGAAATATCAAACAAGTCACCCAGAAGCTTTAGCTGCTGCTGTCAAGAAATATCAAACAAGTCACCCAGAAGCTTTAGCTGCTGCTGTCAAGAAATATCAAACAAGTCAACCAGAAGCTGTAGCTGCTGCTGTGAAGAAATATCAAACAAGCCACCCAGAAGCTGTAGCTGCTGCTGTCAAGAAATATCAAACAAGCCACCCAGAAGCTGTAGCTGCTGCTGTCAAGAAATATCAAACAAGCCACCCAGAAGCTTTATCTGCTGCTGTCAAGAAATATCAAACAAGTCACCCAGAAGCTTTAGCTGCTGCTGTCAAGAAATGTCAAACAAGTCACCCAGAAGCTTTAGCTGCATCAGTCAAAAAATATAAAAAAAATCACCCAGAAGCTCAGAGATCTGCTCAAAAAAATTATGAGAAACAAAATCCTGGTTTACGAACTGAACGCCGTTTACGTCCATGGAACACGAAAACCTACTCAGGTTTTGCATATGATTGTAATACAGAATATGAAAATGATATTGGTACTATGGACAATAAATGCCCAGTGTGCCATGCAAAAAAGTTCAAACGTGAAAGCCCAGGTTTGTGCTGCAGCGGGGGTAAAGTACAGCTTCCACCACTACCACCTCCACCAGAACCACTGTATAGTTTGCTCATGGGCCATCATCCAGATCACCGCCATTTTATTGATCGTATTCGGCAATACAACGGATGTTTTCAAATGACATCGTTTGGAGCCAAGCAAATTAAGGAGACTGGTTTCATGCCAATATTCAAAGTTCAAGGACAAGTTTACCATTTGTGTGGAAGTTTGCTCCCAGAAACAGAGCAACAGGCTCAATTCTTACAGATATATTTCGTAGGTGATGATGAAAAAGAAGCTCACATAAGGTCACACAACTATCCTGGTGTCAAGCCAGACTTGGTAAAGCAACTTCAACATATGCTGCATGAAGTAAATAATTACATCAAGGATTTAAAAACTGCGTTAGATAAGGTGCCACTTGAGTGTCGAAATTTTCAAGTAATGATTCATGCAGATCGTATGCCTGCCAATGCACATAAAGGACGTTTCAATGCACCATCAGCCAACGAGGTGGCTCTGGTGATTGTAGGACAGCAGTTTCAGCAGAGAGACATCATCCTTGAAAGCCGCAATGCAAAACAGCAACGAATAAGCGAACTCCATAGGGCATATGATGCCCTGCAATATCCTCTCATGTTTTGCTATGGGGAAGATGGATATTCAGTTGATGTACTTCAGCAAGATACTGCTGATAAGTTGGGGCCTACTACTAAATTACCTGTCAAGAAAACTGTTTCTGCAGCTCAGTTTTATTCCTGGCGTATAATGTTACGAGATACAGAAGAAAATTATCTGTTACGCTACTGTGCTCTTCTAAGTCAATTTTTAGTTGATGAGTATGCTAAGATAGAAACTGAAAAACTGAATTTTCTCAAATACAATCAAAGCAAACTGAGATCAGAGGAATACATTCATTTAAGAGATGAAGTAGGAAGGTATGATGCTGATCAAATCGGACAGAGAGTGGTATTACCATCATCGTTTATCGGTGGACCCCGTTACATGCACGAACGAGCTCAAGATGCCATGTCATATGTACGTCATTATGGAAGTTCAGATTTATTTATAACTTTCACGTGTAACCCAAAATGGAAAGAGATTCAGCGAGAATTGTATCCCGGACAGAAGCATTATCAACGTCATGACATCATTGCGAGAGTTTTCCATATGAAAGTGAAGGAGTTTATGGATCTTATAGTTAAAGGACAAGTTTTTGGTAAAGTTCGGTGTCACATGTTATCTGTAGAGTGGCAAAAACGAGGGTTGCCCCATATTCATTGCCTGCTGTGGCTGGAAGAAGCCATTACTGCTGATATGGTTGATAAAGTTGTGTGTGCTGAAATTCCAGATGTTGATCGTGATCCCCTTCTCTATGATATTGTTAAGGCTAATATGATTCATGGGCCATGCGGAAGAGTAAATACATTTTCTCCTTGCATGAAAGATGGTTGCTGCACAAAACGATATCCTCGCCCTTTCGTCCAAGAAACGCAGAGGGGACTAGATGGTTATCCTTTGTATCGTAGGAGAACTCCAGAGGACGGTGGTTTCACAGTTAATCTTAAAGGATTTCAGTTAGATAACAGATGGGTTGTACCATACAATCCCGTTTTGTTGCGTACTTTTGAATCTCATATCAATGTTGAGATAACGAATTCCGTAAAATCGATAAAGTATGTTTGCAAATACATCACTAAAGGAAATGATCAAGCAGCCTTCATTTTAAAGAATGATAAAGATATTGATGAGATAGAGATATACGAATCTGGCAGATATATCAGCAGTTCAGAAGCAGTGTGGAAAATATTGGGATTTCCTATTCATGAGAGATACCCTGCAGTAATTCATCTTGCTGTGCATCTGGAAAATGGCCAACGTGTTTACTTCACCGCACAAAATATTCATAACAAAGTTGTAAAACCTCCAGAGACAACACTTTCGGCATTCTTCAACCTTTGCAAAATTGATGAGTTTGCCAGAACACTTCTGTATGTTGAAGTTCCTTCGTATTATGTGTGGCAACAGAATAAAAAGTTTACAAGACGTAGGCGGGGAGAGAAAATTGATCAATGGCCAGGGATAAAGAAAGATTCTGCTTTAGGACGCGTTTACACAATTCATCCTAACAATGTTGAGTGTTACCACCTACGCCTCCTCCTCCATCATGTTAGAGGTCCAACATCTTTTTCTTATTTAAAAACTGTAAGCAATGTTGAATACCCTACATTCAAAGCTGCATGCATGGCAATGGGATTGCTCGAGGATGATAAACAGTGGCAATACACTATTGAGGAAGCTATTTTAAGCAGCTCATCATTCAAACTGCGAGAACTTTTTTCAGTGATCTTGGTATTTTGTCATCCCTCTGATCCACGAAGCCTTTGGGAAAAGTACAAGGACAGTTTTTCAGAAGACATCCAGTTTCAGCATGAAAGACAACTGCAAGACTCCGCTCTTTCAACTAAGGACAAAGCGTACAACCAATGCTTGATTCTGATTGAAGACACTGTTCAGACTCTGGGAGGTCAGCGCTTAATGGATTATGGTTTACCTCAGCCTGAGCGATTTGAGACTAATTTGCAAAACAGTGAGTACATGCGAGAAACAAATTTTGATCTTGAAGATTTGAAGAAAAAAGTACATAATGCTGAAGCCTCTCTAACAGGCGAACAGTCCAGCGTATATCAAAAGGTCCTCAACAGCCTCGAGTCTGGTACAGGCCAAATATTTTTCTTAGATTCACCTGGTGGAACTGGAAAAACATTTCTCTTAAATTTACTTCTTTCAAAGGTCAGAAGCAATAAAGGCATTGCCTTGGCAACTGCATCATCTGGAATAGCTGCAACGTTATTGGAGGGTGGAAAGACAGCTCATTCTGCTTTTAGATTACCCCTTAACCTCAATTACTCAGAGAATCCAACGTGCAATATTAAAAAACAGAGTAATTTGGCTAAGGTTTTACGTGATTGTAAACTCATTATCTGGGATGAGAGTACTATGGCTCATAAAGCAGGATTCGAGGCTCTTAATGCAACTCTCAAAGATCTAAGAAATTCTGAGGAAGTAACGGGTGGAGTAACTGTTCTACTAGCAGGAGATTTTCGGCAAACATTACCGGTTGTACCTAGAGGAACACGTGCAAATGAAGTTAACGCATGCATCAAATCGTCGTATCTATGGCCTAAAGTGCAGAAACTTCGTTTGAGTAAGAATATGAGAGTTCATTTACATGGAGATGCGTCAGCGGAATTGTTTTCTAATCTTCTCCTTAAAATAGGAGACGGATTATATCCTGAATGTGCTGGCAAAATTATTATACCCCACGCACTCGCTACGGTAGTCACGGAATTGCCAGATCTCATCGCCAAGATTTATCCTGATGTTGCTGATATAAAAAATAAGCCCATTGAATGGTTGTGCGAGCGTGCCATCTTATCTCCAGAAAATGACACAGCCGCAGAAGTCAACAGTATCTTATTAAAGTCGTTTAGTGGAGAAGATATTTACTACAAATCTTTTGATACAACAACAAATCGTGATGATGCAGTGCAGTATCCAGAAGAGTTTCTTAATACCTTAGACCCTCCAGGTTTTCCACCTCACCTACATCACCTGAAAGTTGGAACACCAGTAATGCTACTACGAAACCTTTGTCCACCAAAGTTATGCAATGGCACCAGACTACAAGTGATTAGACTTAATAAGTATGTTATCGAAGCTACGATAATGACTGGATGTGCTCGAGGAGAGTTGGTTTTAATACCCCGCATTCCATTAATTCCGTCGGACTATCCTTTTGAATTTAGAAGAGTGCAGTTCCTGTAAAAGTTTGCTTTGCAATAACCATTAATAAGTCGCAAGGGCAGACGTTAAAAGTAGCGGGGATCGATTTAAGAGAAGACTGTTTTTCACACGGCCTATTTTATGTACCTTGCTCCAGAGTCAGTTCATCAAGCAGTTTAATAATTTTAGCACCAGAAAAAAAAAACCAAAAATGTTGTATACAAGGAAGTTCTTGCTTAAACACACAGGCATAACAATAAAATGTGGATGGTCTGCGTTTTCAAAGAAAATTAATACTTTAAAATGATCGTTAATGACAATTAAGGATCGGTTCAGGCCAAGGGCATATATATAAGGAGTCCAGGGGCCCCGGGACCCTCCTAAAATTAGAAAAATATAGGTAATAAGTAATTATTATAGGAGATTTTTATTTACTACGTGCACCAAACACTGTTATCCCCTGCTAATTCCATTACCCGAGCAATGCCGGGTACGGGAATGCTAGTTATTATATAAAATAGAAAGTTGCACCTCAAGGTATGATGGGTTAAAATTGCTTCTACATTTGAACGAAGCCATTGCTTGTTTGGTGATATTTTGACAGTTGAAATGGTAACCCTAACTTCAGTGGATTAACCCTAAACTCTAGTAGGTAGCGTTCATTGTTGACAATTTTTTCATTTCTTCATTCTCCTGAAATGACACAGTCTCACCAGTAAAACAGTTAAGTTACCGGATCGAGTTCAGCCTTGTCACAATAAAGCCTTTCCCTGTATGTTAAATATTACCAAAACATATTAGCAAATTATCACGCCATGGAGCGAGTTTCATTGTTGAAACATGCGGCTTACTCAATCATCGGCTATTATTTATATGAGGATTGTGAGTAGTATTGCGAGCGAAATAACAAAGGATAAATGTTTGAAAAGAGGCTTTTCAAGTAGTGACGATAGTGAGTGTGCAAAAACAAAGTACTGAAAATATGGCGAGTCATTCATACAATTCAGTTTTACTGAACTAGCATACAAACCTCAAAGTGTTATATGTAGTGAATGAAATGTTATCAGCTGAAAGCATGAAGCCTTCAAAAATGAAACTTGTATGTGTATTAAAAGCTTTATGTCTACTTTTGAAAAAATAAAAACACAGCAACAAATTCATGTTTTTAAAACTCTTCTTCCACATCTTGCAACTCCCTGGGGATCACGACCCACTGCTTGAGAACCCCTGCTTTACCTTATCTCTTTTTCTCTACCTCAAAGATAGCCTACAGTAGTGGACACAATTACAAGACACCTATCTAATTTGGCGAATGGTGAAAGAAAATATTCACAGCTTAAAAATGTTTATTCAAATGAGTCAAAAACATAAATTTATTCTGTTATCACACGTAATTGTTTCACAGGAATAATATTTTGATAGAGTTCAATATAAATAAATAAAAATACCATGGACAAAATTATAAGACACCCTAATATTTTAATTAAAACACCTGCTTTTTTTTGAAAATAATGTGCGATATCCTAATTTTGTGCACTCTGTTATGGCATCAGCAGTTAACTAAAGCAGACGATAACCAAATTACAAACATGCCACAAGGCACAGAGTTAAAAGAAACTAAAATTTGTAAAATTCGGAGATCAAATGGAAACGTCCTTCAATTAGTAATATTTCAAAAGTTATTAAATGCTCTGGATGTGCAATTAGAAATATTTTGAATAAAGAAGTTAATTATTCTCAAGTGTGTTCTCAACGCTTCAAATGTAAAATATAAAAGATTGAAGAAAAAACCACTGCTTCAAAGCTGGCACAAAATGGATCTTCTAAACTACGCTAAAGAAACTAAGGCCTGGAGACCTCCAAATGGTACTTCGTGTTATTTTCTAAAGATAAAAAGTTTAAACTGGATGGTCCTAATTTGTTTCAATATTATTGTCATAATTTAAGAAAGTCTCCGCAGGTACTAATGACCCACCAAATGGGTGGTGGCTCAGTAATGGTTTGGACTGGTTTTTCGGCTCAAGGGAAAAAGGATATTGTTTTTGTGCATTCAACAATGACTTCCAAAAATATTAAAATCTTCTTAAAGATTAACTAGCCATATAAGGTTAGCTCTTTTGTGGCAAAAACTACACTTACCAGCACGATAACGTGCCGATTCATGCATCACACAAAAAAAAAAGGAGTTTCAGCGAAAAGTATCAATATTCTCCTGTGGCCTTCTCGCTCGCCAGACTTAAATTCCATCATAATATCTAGGAGGATCTTACCTCGTGCTGCTTACCGAAATGGAAGGCAGTTTATATGTGTCGAAGACCTAAAGAATGCTGTAAAATTTGCTTGGGAAGAACTGTCTTACGATATTTCGGTAAAATTTATAGATTTGATGCCAAATCTATATTTTTTTTTTCTTTCATGTTATAAAAAACAATGGCAGCTCTTACCAAATATTAAATAACCATGTTATATGACGACCATTATGCTTGTTAATTATGTTGACCACAGTATTTGGAAAAAAAGTTTGGTGTCTTATAATTTTGTCCATTATGTTTTTAAATTTTTTTTCATTAAATTGTATGAAAATATCATTAATATAAAATCAATATGTATGACAACAGAATAAATTGATGTTTTTGACGTATTTAATAGCACATTCTCAAGCTCTGAATCTTTTCTTCCGGTATCTGACAAATTAAATAGGTGTCTTATAATTATGTCCACCACTGTACACATGTATATTCTTAGAACCAGGGCACAACTAAAGTTTTTGAAGACACTGGGCACAAAATTTATTTGGTGCCCCCATCCTGAGCTTATTTTATATGCAGAAGCAGTAAAATTTCTTGATATTTGCGTATTAACATATCATTACTAAATTTGGTGGAACTCTATATATTAATATAAAATAGAAGTGACATAGTATTACGATAACTAAACATGATACTATAAGATGTCGTCAAACTTTGCCCGTTGGAAAAAGCCATTAATATAAAAATTATTTATGGTATAACTTTAAAATGTGTTGTAAATATAGAACAAATTTTGAGTGGTTTTTGGGACTTGAGAAAGAGATTAAATTTTTACAGGTTTTTTTTCCCCTTCTAGATTTAATATTTACATTTTGCTATAGAACGATATGAAGTGAGTCCAAAATCAAAATTTTACCTACAGATTTGGTGCCCTCCCCAAATGTTGGTGCCCTGGGCCCATGCCCCATGTGTCCATGCCCTAATTTGGCCCTGCTTAGAACTTAAATTTCAACAATTTTCTGGGGTTATGGCTTCCCCAGGGGTTATGGTTATTCTCTAACATCAATAAGATTGTCTGAATTTTTGATTTACAAGTTCATCACAATTCTACATTGCGTTTTCACACTGTATTGCCTGAAAATTTCCCCCTCAGTAATCGTTATTGCATATGTGCAATAACGATTACAGAGGGGTGCCTGTAGAGAAAGACTTGGCAAGGGGGGGGGGGGGGGTCAATTTATTGTAACAAACTTGTTTTGAATTTCAATTTCAAAAAACATATTCTCACCCATAGAACGTCAATTATCCTCTAAATTTGCGCTTTGGAAACTTCAATTGATAAATTTTACTTAAAAAATAATTCCTGAACCCCACCCCTTCTCCTAGTGTTTCCAAAGATAGCTTACACATGCCTTTTTAAGACTCTAATTTCAAAAATTTTCTTCAGAAATTCTCCAAAGCTATAAATTTCAAATATATGGGTAGATCTTTCATTTCGAAATGCATTGTTTATGTTTATAAAGAGGTTGACCAAAGAATTACAAAATGAGTGGGTGCAGTTCAAATTAAAAAAAAAAAAAAAAAACATATTAAAATCAGGCAGATAAATTTAATATAGTGAATACAAATCAGTAACTTCCAAATATGTATGAAAAGAGAATACTGGGGGAAGTACAGACATATAGACTTCTTAATGATTGTCATATAACTTACCACAAATCACTTGTACTTGAGATAGAAAAACAAAAGTTGATATTAAAATCTCACAATATTTGTCACTTCTACTCCACACAATCATTGGTAGCATAAATAATTTTCCATAACTTGCAAGAATAATACTATGGAATAAGTGTTTGATAGAAAATCTGTAAATAATAAAAAAGAACATTGAAATATATATTGAGCAAAGGAATTGAATTTACATTAAATTTATATCAAAAAGTTAGGTCAAGTGATGCATGCTTGTTAAAAACATTTCTTTAATTGCAAGTCATGAAATTCAAATACTGTTCTTAAAATTGCTTTTCGTTTGACATTTGTATATCAAACCGTTATGAAACAATTTTTATATATGAGCAATAATAATAAAATAAGACGGAAAGATGCATGTTTTTTTTTTTTTTTTTTTTTTGAGCATTAAGAACCGTCTTTTTTACTTTTACATTTTTACTACCTATACATTCACTTTTTAAAAATTTTATTTAACTATATAATAATGAAGAAAATATTTTAAAATTAAAAAAGACTAAACACCACTTAATTATTTCTACATTAAAAAAAATATGGTGAAAGAAATTTAAATTCTGTTTGTGGCAGGCCTGCATCCAGGAGACCGCTTAACACATACAGCCAGGAAACTTTGCACAAAATTACTTTGAGCCCCAAGGGCCTTCGCCTGGGGTACTTTATTTTAAATCAGTTTTTTAATTTTGAATAATTTTTTTGTGTAATTCATTTTTGAGCTAAATTTTACATCAATTGCCAATTGAAAGACGAAAAGATTTCACACACCCCTTTAGCATTCTATGTCGTTCTAAAGAGATTTTTTTTTCTGCATCCAATAAAGCTTGTTTCAATTTTCTCAATTAATTAGAGCATCGGATATAGGGGTTTCTATTTTAGCGAAAAGTCCTAAGCACAACTAAACTTAAGCCCAGAACTAAAGAGGAAAATGTATTACTAGAGACCATGAATTTGAAAGTGACTTTTCAAGCATACAAAACTGCCGTCTTGTAATGTTCGAAAGCCCCCGAGCAACTACATCTATGCAAGTTAGTTTGGAGCTCGAGGAAAGAGGTGGTCTTAAAAGCGATTTTTTAAAAAATTTAATATCTCAGCTAAGTATATTTCTATCAAGTTATAAGTTCTTTTTATCTTTGGATGAGAGCAGAATTGTGTTTAAAGCTCTTAAATTCTATTTTCTACGGGCGGGAGACGGGGATTTTTATTTCGTTCAAAACTGAATTCAGGATAGGTTTTTTAATCTGATTTTTTCTAATTGAAGATTAAAATCTTTGTGAATTAAACTTGATGGAAAAACACAGATAAAAGTTTCCTATAATTTGAACAAAATTTAGGGGTTACTACCAGTGATTAAAATTACGTTCATTGTGAAACAAATGGTGTATAATTAACTTCCTATTATCTACAGTGCTGGCCAAATTATTAGACTAAGACTGTTTTAAAAGCAAATTCTTTATTGGTTACATAATTACACATTAACGAACAGTGAAATAATTATCTAATATTTAGTATGCATTCCCTTGTCCTTGATGAGCATTTTAACACTAGAACCGCCAACCCGGTCATTTTGAACCAAAACAATGTTTCGCTCATCACCACACGAAAAGTATCAATAGGAGAAAAAAACCCTTTTGTGACTTTTCATAATGTATGGTGAACAACAGCTTACTGAAATTAAAAATTCGTAACATAAATATTTTTCTGATTAATAACACTTATACCTAGAACTGCCGACCCGGTCAATTTGACCCATAAGATACGTTAGTGCGCAAATGCCGGGAAACAGCTGTATTTTTCGAAAAGTAGCAGTAGTACTTCAACACCCTCGAATTGCAAGAATAGACTGCCCCAGAGGGAGGAATCTTCTAGGTCTTCAGTTAGGGTCATTGAATTTAATTTGAAGTGTTACGATTTAAGTTCGATCGCAAAGATAAGTGACAAGTAATATTGAGAAGGCTTTTCGAAGTTGCGTTTTTGCTGTGATTGGTATATAAAAAATTGAGATCACGACACCGAAATCATATTGTTAATGAAACGTTAGAATATTTAAAACAGCTATCTGAAAATGATTCAGATGGTGAAGATAACGATGAAGGAGTTTTGATTTTGAATAGCGACGATGAATACCTGCCTCCTAGTGAAGAAAATTTGGATTTGGATTCAGAAAATGAAAGTGAAGATAGCCGTGAAAATGCTGTAACAGTCAATGGTTCTTTTTATATCAATAAGGACAATTTATCTGATGTAAAAGGGAAATCAAACATTCAAAGAAAATATAAAAATAGGCAAAGAAATTTTGAAAAGGGACCAACACGAACATTCAAAGTTGGAAATAGTGAAGTTGGCAAATATGGCACAGTTTGGAGTGTCGCTGAAATAGGAACAAAGGATAGAGGGAAAAAATCAAAGTGTAGTGTTTTGAAAGAAGTTGGAGGTCCAACTTTGACATGCTAAACAAATGACAACAAAGACATGCTAAACGCAATCTTATCGACACCAGTCATCTAAGTGCTTGGAAGCTTTTTATAGATGAATAGGTCTTGAAGCATATACAGAAATGTACTGAAGATTAAGCTCATCGGCAGACTCATGATAGAGACTGGAGTATAACATTACAAGAAATATATACTTTTGTAACAATTTTATATGCTCGTGGAAATTATTGTGCAAAAGGGCTTGAACTGGATAGCTTGTGGTCAAAAGACTGGGGACCACAGTTTTTCCAAAATACAATGCCAAGAAACCAATTTCAGGAAATAATGACATTTCTACGTTTTGATATAAAATCAATGAGATCAAAGCGTCTGGAGACAGACAAATTCACTCTTATTTTGGATATTTGGAATCGTTTCATTGATAATTGCAAGAATAACTGTACATCAGGCCCAAATATAACTGTAGATGAACAGTTATTTCCTACAAAAGCTAGGTGAAAATTCAACCAATACATGTAAAACAAGCCAGATAAGTTTGGAATCAAGTTCTGGTTGGCTGCGGATGCTGATTCAAATTATCGATAAATGGATTCCCATATCTTCGGGAAAATAACGAAAGTCGATCCAACGATATATTTCTTTCTAAACATGTTGTAATGCGATTAAGTCCTTATGAAAACAAGGGCAGAAATGTCACTACATACATCTTTTTCACAACACTGAAGTTTGCAGAGAAATGGAAATCCAAAAATACGATCCTGGTTGGAACTGTAAAACGTTCAAGAAGAGAAATACCGGTCTCTGTGAGAATGTCAAAATCCACATTGCATACAACTACGGTACTAATGCATAAAGACATTAGTCTAACTGTTTATCAAGGCAAAAAAAAGAAAAAAACCTTTGTTACTCAGTAGTCTCCATCTAACCGTTGAAATTTTAGATCACCCAAAAAAAAAAAGCCTGATTCAATCGCTCTCTACAATGCAACTAAATACTTTGTGGACGTGATTGACCAGATGGGAAGGAAATGTACAGTCAAGTCTGCTTCACGTAGGTGTCCAGTGCAGGTTTTTGGTAATACTTTGGATCTCTTGCTGCAATCAACGCTTGGGTTTTGTATAAAGTTAGTACTGGACAATCTATTAGTCGACGATTCATTCAAGAGTTAGTTGAAGAATTGAGAGAAAAGTTTGTTCTCTCCCAGCAAAAAAAAAAAAAAAAGCTGCAAAAAGAAAGCGTGAAGCAACCAATGAATATGCAATGAATGCAGCACAAGCTTAGCATAAACAAGTCAGATGTCACAGTGAAATGTGAGAACAAAACTACAGATAACTGCTCAAAATGTAGAAAACCCATTTGCGGGAAATGTACAAAACTAATTACTAAATTTTGTGCATGATGCAATCAATAAATCAGATTTTTTACTCTCAAGAACTAGTAAGTAAATGAAAACAGTTTTAATTTTTAATTCTTTATAAACATCTAAATTTGTTTATAAGAAATATCATGTTTTTCCTTTGAAATTGGGAAAGTTTTGTCCTATTTGGTTGAAGAGAGATATAATGATACTCGAGAATCAGGACCGTGTCCAGGATTCCATAAAGGGAGGGGTTTTTGCAGGCCTGTCATTTCAAAATTTTTTTTTTTTTTTGGGGGGGGGGGTGCAAAACATTTGTTTAATGGTCACAATGAGGGGCTTAGCGGTTCAGAGGGCAGGGGGGATGGTTCAAATCCGCAGAAGATTAGATTTTAAGGTTATATACTACCTATTCTATTAATATATTTTATACACAGCAGAACCTCGTTTATCCAGCCCCTGTTTATCCGGATCAAATTTGTAGAAAAAAATATATTTACGTAAATAATCATTTAAAATTATGATTTCGAGAAGGAAAGTTTAAATACGCCAAATACTCGGTTTCATTTCGATCAAGCATACTATTAATGCAACGGACATACAATAAAGTATAGTACTAATTTAGCAAACAATATGATATACTCTTTGGATGGCAGCCCATTGCTATTGCAGCTGAATTATAACTGATGAAGTAATTGAGAAAAAACAGTATGATAAAATTTTGTTAGAAAGGCTTTTTTTTTTGGTGCAATAAAAGATAAGTCTGCATATTTAAGAATATTATTGATTATTATCAGGATTTTCATTTTTTAGGATTGCCTTTGGTCCCATCTAGTCCGGATAAATGAGGATGTATTGTACATACATGTAAGGATCGCTATGAACCCCACCTCCCAGAAGGAAATTTCTGGTTGCTCAAGAAAACCTCAGTATTTATCCATTTTACTGCTTGTTTAGATTCCAACCTATTATCTGTTTAATGTGCAATATATTGCAACAAATACTGAAAAAATTTCACACATTCTTTTATGACATATGTTTTCAGGTTTTAATATTCTAAGATAATGCTTAGCAAACTAAATAGGAAGAGTTTTGATGCAGATGTAAATTACATAAACAAACCCAATTACTATGCATCTACAGAGGGGCAGCACTCATCGCTTTTTGTGACACGCCCCAGATTAAAACCCCCTTATGAGAAGCAATATTAAACTTGTATTGACAGTTTATTCAACCGTTCCTCCATCTCTGTTTTTCCAAAATATGATTTTAGTTGATTAAGAGAAGACAGTCGCAAGTTACCAGGCAACTTCAAAGAGAATGCTTTTTATAAAAAAGTTCTGTACACAAATTTCAACATTAAAGCTAATTGTTAAACATGCACAATTCTTTATTTATTTTCTTATTATTTTTTTCCCAATGGGAGGGGTTTAACCCCTACCCCCCCCCTAAAACCCTCCCCTTGGACACGGCTCTGTCGAGAATAATAAATATCAAAAACTATGATTTTTAAAAAAATAAGTCAATTTCTCTCGATTTATGTAAATCACTTCATGTAAATGCTTAGAAATAGTTTTTAAATTAAATGTATTAGTTAGCTAAGTTAAGCGCTTGTGCATTTTTTATTGATTCTTAATCTGGGGTCAAAATGACCCGCTCGGCGGTTCCAGGTATACCGAAAGTACGGCGGTTCTAGTGTTAAGTCTTTTTGACTACTTTTCACAAGGTTTACACCATTTCTTAACTATTTAGAAAAGGAGGTAAAAAACTGTTTATACTCACTATTATATACAGGGTGAGTTCGATCGAATCTGCCATACGAAATGGGGTGATAGAAGAGCACAAGTGGGATATAGAACCACCCATTATCGTGTCCAATCCTTAACCGTAACCGAGTTATGGTAGATATAAGGAAAATGAGTAAAAAAACAAAATTCTGAGAAAACGACCAATTTCTGAAATTCTTGTAGGACTTACAAGGGAAATAAGTACATAATTGGAAAGAGCAGATTAAATCCTACAAAATGACACCTTTTCCATCGAAATAGCCGCATTTTACAGCGAGCTACAAGCTTTGAAACGTTGGACACACTCAGAATTGAAACGGCGGCAAAGTTTTCAATCGACATTTTCAAGAACAACCGTTTGAGCTACAATCGGTCAAATTTACCAAAAACTGGCCCATTTCACAAGCTTTCCGATCATACAACAAATCATATTGGGCTTTAAGTTCAGCAGAAATTTAGGCTTTTGTTTGAAACTGTAAAAATCTACATTCGTTGAAAAAGGAAAACCAGCAAAGAGTCCCCTTTTTCTGTTTTAAACTTTCAGTTTCACGTTAGCATGTTGGTTTCTTTGTTCAAGAAAATGATATTTTTGTATCGAAATAATAATTTTTACATTTTATTAAGTGAAAAAACCCAAGAGATAACAATAAGTAGAAATAAAAAAGCATCACTTTCCCATGCTTTCAACAAAGGAGAAATCATTAATAAAAAAGTTACACTAACATCAATGAGTACGTTTGATCAATCTTCAAAATTTACAATAGATGCTGAAATTGCTCGCCGCCACACCTGATGCATGCTTTCCCCATTTTAAGAACTGAAACAACCGTTGCTCCTAATGAAATTTCATCTCTTAGTTTTACTACGGCTCCATCAAACCGGTTGCGCAGTTCCTGCAAACTGGTTACTTCTGTTTTGTATACTCCTTATTAGAGCCCCTAAAGGAGTCCATTGGTGTCAGGTCTGGCGACATAAGTGGCTAAGGAATGGAACCCGTAAGACCAATACATTGGAGATACTATTCAGTTTGAAACTTCCGAACGGCATTTGAAAATGAGCAGAGTTACCACCGTGTTGAAAAATGATTTCCACTCTCTCCGAATCAGGAATAGCATCCAGTAAGCCAGGCAAATGATGTTCCATGAACGCTAAATATGCGCTTCCTGCATTAAAACACCTTGAAACCAGTAATGTTCCCATCATTTTTTCTGAGGGTATACTCCCACTAATCCATTACGCACAATAAGTGTATGTGATCATATAGTATGTCATAATATGAAAATTTAAGAAGCTTGAGGGTATACGCTATGTGTCTAAAAAAGTTTGAGAGTATACGGCGTATATGAAGTATACCCTATGGGAATACCACTGCTTAAAACATATGCAGACGCATCAAATAATCGCTGGTTACGACCAGTTAAACATTTAAACTAAATCGAGTTTGGAACTTGGGGTAAAAAATGGATTTTGTTCAGCAGACTGATGCCAGTTATGCAAAATTATCATGCCCATATTAGAGTTCAGTGAACATCATTTACCTGACCTACGTGATACTATTCCTGTTCCAGAGAGAGAGAGAAAGTCATTTTCCAACACGATTGAGACCCAGCACATTCCTGAAATGCCGTTCGGGAATTTCAAACTGAAGAGTATCCCAAATGGATTGGTCGTACAGGTTCCATTTCTTGGCCACCTAGATCCCCAGACCTGACGCCAGTGGACTTCTTTGTTTTGGGATTCTTAAAACAAGAAGTTTACAAAGCAGAAGTAGCCAGTTTGCAAGAATTGAGCGACCAGCTTGATGAAGCAGTAGTGAAACTAAGAAATGAAATTTCACAAAGAGCAACGGTTGTTTCCGTTCGCAGAAGGGCAAGAGCGTGTATCAGGTGTGGCGACGACCAATTTCAGCAGCTTTTGTAGATTTTGGAGATTGATTAAATGTGCTCATTGATGTTAGGGTAACTTTTTTAATATTGTTTTTTCCATTGTGAAAAGCAAGGGAGAGTAATTTCTACTTATTGTTATCGCTTGTTGTGTTTTTTCACTTAATAAAAATGCTAAAATTATTATTTTCATATAAAACTATCATTTTGTTAAACAAAGAAAGCAGCAAGCTTCGTGAAACAAAAAATTTAAAACACAACAGGAGCGACTCTTCGCTGGTTTTCCTTTTTCAACGAATGCAAATTTTTACACTGCTTTAAACAAAAGCCCGAATTTCTGCTGAACTTGAAGATCAAAATGATTTTTTGTTGTATCATCTGAAAGCTTGTAAAATGGGCCAGTTTTTGGTAGATTTGACCGATTATAGCTCATACGGTTGTTTTTGAAAATGCCGCTTGAAAACTTTGGCGCCATTTTAATTCTGAGTGTGTCAAACGTTTCAAAGCTTGTAGTTCGCTGTAAAACGCTACTATCTTGACGGGAAAGGCGTAATTTTGCAGGATTTAACCTGTTCTTTCGAAATGTGTACTTATTTTTCTTGTAAATCTTACAGGAATCTCAGAAATCGGTTGTTTTCTCAGAATTTTGTTTTTTTACTCATTTTCCTTATATTTACCACAACTCGGTTACGGTTAAGGATTGAACACGATAATGGGTAGTTCTATACTCCATTTGGGCTCTTCTATCACCCCCTTTCGTATGGCAGATTCGATCGAACTCACCCTGTATACTCCCATACACATGCTCACTAATTACTTTAAATATAACAGAACACACTAATAAAAAGAACTAGTGAACTGTTTGAGCTGATTGAGATTATGTTCATGGTAGGTAGAACAAAGAACATAAACAAAGCAGACAGTGCTGCCACCTGCAAACATGTTATGCTAAATTTTATGCTAAAATAACGTAATAATCAGTGTACAGTATGTACTGTATTTTAACAGTAAAATTAATAGTATTTTAGTACAAATAATGTATTTAAAAAAAAACTCTTTAGTCTAATAATTTGGCCAGCACTGTATTTTATATTTTTAATCAACATAAAAGTGGGTTAGTTTTTACCAATTTTTTATACATAAAATAAAAAAATAAGCATTTCATGGTTGTTATATTATGTAATAATGTCGAGAAAAGCATGAAAACGTTCAGTTTGGGCATTCATATCATATATTTACACTTTTAATCTTTTACATTTAGCAATATTATAATTTAGTTACTTGCATGTGAAATATACAAGACTTTCACTAATTGCCACTTATCCTTCAGACCATTTGGTAATATCCCTTCTAAAACTTGATGAAAGGACCCTTGTGAAGAAAAGTCCCAATGTCAGTAGCAAAATCCTCTGAACTTTTTCTTCAAATTCTCATTCTACAACATCTGCTGTGTTGTAGCACACTGCATGAGTAAATGAAAATAAAAATGACAAGTAAAGTCACTCTAAATCAGCGGTTCTTAAATTGTGTTCCTCGGAATCCTAGGGTTCCACGAAGCTCTCTCAAGGGTTCCATGAGACTTGCATGTTTTCATTCCACATCTTTCAAATTTGTCACTTAAAAAATCGATAAAAACGCATCCCCAAAATTAAAAATAAATTTACTTTTACTTTCGTATACTAATCTGAGCTTTATTACCCATCAGGGATAGCCATGATAGGAATAATTTTATTTGTCGCCTGAAATTGTGCCTTTAAGATTCAACTTCCAAATTGTTCCAAGCACAGTGATAAAGCACCTCACTTTTAAACACTTCAATTTCGAAAACAATTCGGGAGAAGCTACTGACTCCCTAATATCCACAAAGATAGTTTAAAAGTGACTTTAATGACAAAAAACTTATGGAGGGACATCCCAAACCACTCTCCCAGTATCTATGGCAGCAGCTGAAAGCACAAATTTAACATTTAACGAGTGAGGACCAATTTAAGTCAACATAACATACAACAGGGGCGGATCTAGAGGGGCGGGGTGGGGGGCATGGGGGCCATGGCCCCTCCCAAAGCTTTGTGATTGTGGGAATTTCTTTAAGAAAAAAATATGAGAAGATAACAAAATTTAACACATGTGTTTTACTGAAAAAGAAGTATAGGTCTTAGTTGGGAGATAAATTATACCCTTATCCTCAAAACAAAACTTTTATTTCCAAAATTTTTCTCCATCTTTTACATCATTTTTTGATTCCAACTACAGACACTTGGACGATCTCTAAATGCCGCTGTTCTCAGAGTATGCCTATTGTTCACAAGACCAAAGATAGCCTAAATTTTCGTTTTAATGGCTTTAATTTCAAAACTAGGGGGAAAACGCCCTTTTCCCATGCGTTTTCACAACTGTCTTGATATGTAGCAAAAAATTGCATTTTAAGTCTTTTATTTGGAAAAAATGTCAATGGAAACTAGCTTATCCAGCCCTTATCACTTAACTTGCTTAAAAGCAACTTAAATGAAATTTTTTGGAACTTCAATTACAAACGATTTTTGATAGGATCCCCTCCCTCCCTAGTTTACATCGTGATCATAGTTTTAAAAGGAGGTTTTTGGAGGAGCTCACGAATCTTCCTTCCCTGTCTAAAATATGTATAAATACAGTTAAAAATCTAATTTTTTGAGCGTCAAATTCAAAATATATCCAGGAAGAAAGGATTCCAAGCACTTTCACACTTCCTTTAATGTAAGCAAATATTACCTAAAGGTGCATTTTTAGGCTGGACAGCTGAAAAGAGCTAGAGAAGAGCACTCCTCCTCTTCTAACTTCTCAATGTACAATGGCAGAATATTTTGGTTTCTAAGCTTTATTTTCAGAAAGTATTTTGGGGCCAGCGCCCGAAACCTGACCTTTCTCCGTACATCATCAAAAATAGACAAAATGTGTTTTTAGTTTCCTAATCTTCAAAATTTAAATTTTGAAACATTTTCAAGGGAGATTCCTAAATCCACCTCCTCACCTAATATCTTGATACCCCGAAAATTGAGTTTTTAAAACTTCATTTTAATAAAATTTCTGTGGAGTTCGGTGTTTGTTCAAAAATTTCGGATGGCCCCTCCCAAAACAATCAGCTGGATCCGCCACTGACATACAATGACATCAACGTCTGATTTATAAAGAGCTTTAAAAACTGTTGTAAAAAAAATTTAGTTTTTAAGTTTTAAAAACTTTTTCTTTATAAATTTTAGTGAATTATTAACATTATTGTAGGTAAAACGCATCAGTATTTCTTTTCCTGGGAAAATATTTTAATCATATAACTCATGCGTAAATTCTGAGGTAATTTATACTTTTTAAAAATACTCAGAATCACAAATAGGCATAGGCGGCTTGCACGAGGGGGCAATAGCCCTCTCATTTTCAGCAGGAAAGGGATTTTGCCCCTCCACTTTTCTAAGTTCAAAACTAAGGGTTGAATGAAAAATTATAGTGATGATCTATTCACTTGTTCGAAGAAAGAACTAACTTAATAAGTGCTTGTTTTATGTTTTTGTCATGTTATTATTTTGTAGGAACCTTTGATTTTGGGGTAGGAGGTAATCTTCTGTGGCCATCTAGTCCGCTTTTTGAGTCCATTTCTCGAATTTTTGGAAGGAGGTTAATTCATTAATAATGACGTAAAAATTCAATTGCCCAATTTTTGAAGAAAACGTTTAGCTTTAAGGGTGTGTCGCCCACCAAACCTGCGTCCCTGCCCCGCACCTCCTTTGATCCCCCCTTTTTGGGGCACCTGCCGCCTATGCAAATAAGAGTGTTTTGGTGTTTTATAATAATAAATAATAATTAGCAGTTAGCAATAATTAACCATGGTCTATAATGAAATCTATTTAATTATCAATTAAACGGCAAATAGATAATGTGATAGTCCCTCTGAGATAAAAACCTGGACTCCCTCTCAAACAGAATCTTGGCTACGTCACTGCAAACTATTGACAAAAAACTAAGGGTTCCACGAAAAAAGTGAGCATTTAAAAGGGTTCCACTGATCAAAGAAATTAAGAAACGCTGCTCTAAATCAAGGAAGTTATTTTACCTTTTCACATTTACCATTCGCGAATAATATAAGACAATGACAACCAGGGAAGAAAATATGAAATATTCTGAAAGAGAAGAAAATGTAAACACTTAAATATTTTGCATTAAATTTTAAATCATTTCATTTAACATCATTCATTACACATCATGTAACTTTTCAGTTATAAAATACTGAATTTTGAAATTAGTTTTATATCGCTGAATGTTTATGCTTTCCTTTTACATATATTAAATGCTGATTGAAGGGCGTTTTATAAAAGTACTTAATTGTTGTAAAATTATCTTATGCAAAATAAACGAATAAAAATCTATAATTTATGAGCTAGCAAAGTGCAACTTAAAGGCATTATGGTGAATGCGAGTAAACATATTAAATCTTAATCATAGAAACTTTTGAGTTTCCTTAACTGTTTAAAGAAATCTTTATTAAACATTTTAGAATCAATATCTGGTTTGCCATTTCAGCACATCCATATTTTCTGACTCAACAAAATAATGAAATCACTTAATGGGTTCAAATAGTACATTTAAGTTTTTTCTTTTTGGCATAGGTTAAAAAAAATCATTTGATTTATGAGCATCAATCATTGTCATACTATTTTACTTAAACTTTTGAAAAAAAAAAAAAAAAAAAGTTGAAATTTGTAATAAAAACTTTCGGTCAACTGCATATAGCATAAATTTTATGATTTAAGAAGCTGTTTACATTGACCAAAACCTGAATATACATGAAATACACCACCAGCTCAGTCAATTCCAGCCGAGGACTGAAGTTTCGTGCTTATTAGCACTCATCAGCCCGGCATAGGACTAACTGAGCTGGAGGTGGAAAACCTCTTAAGGAAGCCAAGAGTGCCAAACAAACTGGTAGCTAACATAGAATTAGCACTGACCAGACAAGTGACCAAAACAATGGTTCGGTTCAACTCGAATATCGCAGGCAAGGCAGGTATATTCAGTAAGTTATTTACTGAACAAAAACCTGAACAAAACCCTGGTAACTTACTGAACAAAACCTGAATACTTTACATCCCAAATAAATTCATTCTCCTACTTGTTTCCCATGTAGGGGAAAACGGAAATTGAAAAAGCTCCTGCACATAGTTGCAACTTTGCTTCCCAAATCCCTACCTTTTGATGTGAAGCCTTAGTGCTACTGCTTAGTGAAAGAACAAGATCCTTTTTTAACCCATTGAAACATTGCCCATGTAAACGATATTTAGGAGTAGGATCTGGTGTATAACTTCTTATGTGTATGATAAATACAATAAAGTCTTTAAAAACTTTAAAATTTTTTGATGTTATTTTACTTTGCATTATTAAAGAACACAGTACATCGAATTTTAGGAAAATTATTGATTTAAGTAGTTCTATAACACTTTCTTTTCTCTATGTATTTATGACCACTTTACCCCATAGGGTGGGGGGAAGTGGTCATAGCATGGGGTGGTTATAGTTCCAAAATTGATGCAAAACCATTATAAATAACTCTAATAATTGTATATTTATGTTATTTTTATAGTTATAAGTATATGGGGGGGGGGAGTGTAAATATATTCTCAGTTATTAGAAAACGTCTACATGTTGAGCAACGTTGCTTATCGTCACAAAATTGAATCCAGCAATATGCATGTCAAAATTATCAAAATATGTAATTTAAAGGCAGAAATATCAATATATAAACCAAGAAATGCGTCATTTCTCATGATAAAAATTGTTAAAAAGTATCTAGTTGCCCTCATCATAATTAATGTTCATTTAAAAACATCCATATTCGGGAAATGGGCCTAAGAAAAATATGTTCGTACCACTTTATAACAAAAAACATGCTCATAATATTTTGAAAACGAAAATATTTAATTTAAATTACTAACCGATTTAAACAATACGTCAGAGTTTAATGAATACCATGTTCCTATAATAATATTACTATTATTAAAAGTAACTAGGCTGCAATATTTCCCAGAGTCCTCCTCTTGTAAACTTACGAGCATTAGAAATCCAACAATTGCAAAATTTCCATCACTACCCAAGTGTAAACAGCCACCGTCATCTTGACTAGGAAGCACTTCTCACCTCCCGGGTGAAAACGAGAATGCTCTTTCTCAGCTGCAAGGCGTTAAGGATATCTTCATGGTAGGGAGAATTAGTGAGTCACGGAAAGTGACGTCAAGGCACAGCAAAAAAAAAAAAATTGTTCTCCGGCCGGTTTCTTGTTAAAGACTCCCTTTTGGATACAATCATTGTAAGGCCCCAGGGCTCTCGGGGCGCATATAAGCTACCTTTACTCCTGTTGGGTCATAGGAAAATTTCAGGCCCTCTCATTGGCTTATTCGAGTGTCAATCAAAGCTTCAAAGCTGTGACGTACTGCAATGTTGATAGTCGTCTCTCGCAGTGTTTCCTGTTTGTAAGCTGCTAAATACAAATAAGCATTTGCAAATGAGATCTGTAATTGAATGTTACTGACAAAAACAGCATTATTATTTCCAATCAATTTTATCCTTTGCACAACAAATCAAAGCTGCCTTTGAGAAACTATGCTTCGAAATAAAAATAGGTGGCGCCATCTTTAAGCAAAAAATGCATGTTTTACGACATTGTTTTAATTTAAATCGAAGTTATTTTTAAAATAATTCTCATGGTAAATTAGTTTGTTGATGGAAAAGTAAATTCCGCAATTTTTCATATTCTAAATGATATTTAATGCAATTTAAACAGCTCTCGTATAACTTTTCTTTCTCGTTGCTATATCTATTGTTTCACATTGTATCTGGCTGATATATTATGTACATATGTTTTACAATATTTACTTTATTTTTATGTGAGTTCAATATGAATAAATTATGATTAGTTCCCTGTTAGTTTTCAAGTACATGTGACTGGACTAGAAAGCCATAGTATTATTAAAGTAATAATTCTTCCACATCATATGAAGAGAAATTACATTTTCATAAAACAGTTTCAAAACGATTCAGAACCAAAGAAGTTTTGTAACACACACACACACTTTTATAGATAAAATATGTACATCAAGGAAAATAATGCACATTATGAAAGTGTGCTCACCCTAATTTTCAACTTCTCAAGATCTACGAGAAACAGAGTTGTAAAGCAGCTTGTTTCAAAGACAACTTAAGTTTTGACACTTTTCAAAAAAAGAAATATTTTCACAAGATTTTAAATTCAATTTTTTAAATACTTTAAATTTTTTTCAATCAATGTATGATAATTAATGTATTTGAATGATTACTTTCAAATGGTTTCAGAACTATTCATGAAACCACGAAGGTTGTATCAGCAGTACAGCAAAAAAAGAAAAGGAAAACTTTTTTGCTATTTTTGCTGAAAATATTAAGTAGCTGCTTATCTCTTCATTGGCCCAGTCTAAAATATTTAGTTGTATTTATTACAATACATTAAAAGTCATAAATTGATTTCAAAATTTTCAAAATTGTCTCAAAAAGGGTTGAGTTTTCAAGTTTTAGAATTTTGTGAAACTTTTTTTTCCCCAAATGTTTTTAAGTTAAATAGTAAATGAAACTGCATGAAATTCTCTTGAATCGCCTTATCAACTGTGCATGATAGTTTTTTTTCAAAATAATAAATGAATTTAACAGGGTTGTTTGGTTTAAACCACATTGGTTTAAACCATAGTTTAAACCATGGTTTAAACCAATTGTTTTTTTTTTTAAAAACCATGCGGTTTTATTTTTTTTTTTTTTTTTTTTTTAAAGCCAAAAAAAAAAAAAAAAAATCCATTTTACAGATTTACATTGATTTCCCCACACATATTGAATAAGAAACAAATTAGGATTGGAAAAAGCTTCAAAGCTAGTCTTTTTGTTCAAGGCTTTCAACTAAATGAATTTTTTCTAAAGACTGTTGGAGAAAACAGCAGTTCTTTTGGTTTTAAGCAAAATATTTTTAATCTGTTACAAACAAAAACTGTAAAATTACATTTATAAATAAATATACAGGGTGTCCGAAAAGTCCTTGACACATTTAACCTAAAATACCATTGTTATGTGTCGAGGACTTTTCGGACACCCTGTATATATGTAATGTATACAACTCATTTCAGAAATATGTGTATAAATCTTTTTATAATTACATAAAATCAACTTTACACCACAATAACATATGCATAAATGCATAGCAACTTTTACGTTATAAATTAATATTATTTTTATGTTATTTAGTACTTAGAACAAAAAGCAAGTTTTGAAGCTTTTCCAGAGCCTAATCAATTTCTGAGTTATGAATGATATCTAAATGACGAAAATATATGCACTGCACTTTTCTGAAGCTGGTTTTAGTAATGTTGAAGACTTTTAAAGATGGTTGCATTGCAATTTTCAAATTCTTTTTCCTGGCTTTTCCAACACTCAGTCACTGTTGCAGAAGATATAACGTTTTTGGCAAAAAAAATTTCTTGAAATAGAATTTGCTACACATTTATTTGTTCTAAAGAGTTTGCATTTAATATTTTTTAAACTTCAATGCTGGATGCAACATGTATGCCAGTAAATAAGCTGTAGTTTAAGCCGTGTTACACCAATTTTTGTATTTTTGATTTGGTTCTTTGTTTTAGCGATAGTCAATATCTTTTCCAAGTCTTTTCAAAATAAGAACAGAGTCGAATATAGAGCAGCACTTTTTTTTAAAACTTTGTCAGTGCAACAGCAATCGATTTTTTGACTGTTCAATCGTGTACTGTTGTACATTTTGTTTTACTTCAATATTTGCTACATTGTGTATATAAAAATCAGCGTTATGTAAGATCAGAAAGAAAAAATATGAAAATTGTTCCTTTGAAAAGAATATGCTTAAAAATATAACTTTTACCTTTGTTCGATAATTATTCATATTATGTTGGTTTTATAAAGTTTTTTTCTTGGATCTTCATTATATTTTATCTTAACCTGCATCACAACCACTTCTTGAAGTATTTTGTATCATAAAGGGTCTATATATACATGCATACTAATACGTTAATCAAGTCAAACATTTCAATCAATATTTCCCCGTAAAAAGCTATTTTAATTATTTAATTTAGTTACAAGATTTTGTTCTTATCTCTTTAATTAATCAAGAAATTAGGTATAATGTGACTATTGAATAACTGTTAATTACATGGAACCTTAATTACCTTCCGAAAATTAATTGTTTTTCTTGCAAATAGTATTTAAACCAAAAAAACCCGGTTTAAACCAAAAAAACCTGGTTTAAACCCAAAAAAACGTTTTTTTTTACCAACCCTGGAATTTAAGGTGTCAAAGGGTGCGATTTCTGAAAGTTTGACTTGAAATAACATATATATAATTTTACATTAAGAAACATTGCTTTTTAATGTTATTTTCAATTATTTCATTCAAGAGTTTAAATTACCTATTCCTTTTTTTACATAACTTTAAATATTATGAAGAATATTAAAAGATAAAGAATTTGCTGCTTAATTTAAAAAACTTACATTGAGAATTAGTTGACAAATGAGCTTAATTAAACTCCAATTGTACCTTCTTCAAAAGCGACATTTTTTGCTAAAAGATAATTCGTTTAATTATGTATTTTACATGTTTATTTTTAAGCAGAGCAATATCTTATTTATGAGTTATGAAATTAATATGAGAAAAGAAGGATGTGTTCGCCAGACTCGCTCAATATTCAATTGGAAGTCTTATTCTCGGATGCTAACTCATATTCAATAGAAATTAGCTAGAAATAAACTGGCACAAGAGAAAATTATATTAGAAATTATTATGTATTAAATTATTCACTAAAAGAATTTATTATTAACTCAAATGGTAATCATTTCTTTAAGAAGAGCTGTTAAAACTGCATTAAATATCATTAAGAATATGAAAAATTGCGGAACTCGCTTTTCTATCAACAAAATAATTTACCGTGAGAAATATTTTAAAAATAACCTCAATTTAAATTAAAACGATGTCGTAAAACATACATTCTTTTTTTGCTTAAAGATGGCGCCACCTATTTTTATTTCGAAGCATAGTTTCTCAATAAAAGCTTTCATTTGTTTTGCAAAGGATGAAATTGATTGGAAATAATAATGCTGCTTTTGTCAGCAACATTCAATTAAAGATCTCATTTGCAAATGCGTATTCATATTTAGCAGATTATAAACATGAAACACTGTGAGAGAGGACTAGCAACATTGCAGTACGTCACAGCTTCGATGTTTTGATTGACACTCGAATAAGCCAATGAGAGGGCCTGAAATTTTCCTATGACCGAACAGGAGTAAAGGTAGCTTATATGCTCTCGGGACACCATCCATATGCACTCCCTTAATCCATAACTAACAAGTTAAAAAATAATAATAATGCAGTATTCAGACCAATAAAGGACTTTGATAGTTATCAGTTACTGTAAACTCCCAGTTATCTGCGGCCTTTCACACTTTCAAATATATATGTATAAAGTATACAAGCCAAAGAACAAGTTTTAAACATTTTTCAAGAAAAATTATATTTATAAAAATATTTATTATACTATATATAATGTCTTTTTATTGTTTTTTTTCAAGCAATTCTTTATGGGAGGGCCAAATTTTCTAGAAAATAGGGTACATTTATATTGAAAGTTGTTTTTGAAAAGAGCAGAAATCTGACATGTAAAAGTGAACCCTAGCGGTAAGCTGAGTAGTAACAGAGATTTCATCATCAATGAGCATTGATTCTTTGTTAATTACAACACAAAAATTATTACATTAAATTTTCTTTTAAAAATTACATTAAAAAAAAACACTAAAT
This sequence comes from Uloborus diversus, assembly GCF_026930045.1. Classification (NCBI taxonomy): domain Eukaryota; kingdom Metazoa; phylum Arthropoda; class Arachnida; order Araneae; family Uloboridae; genus Uloborus; species Uloborus diversus. The sequence continues at coordinate 117,732,694 of NC_072735.1, forward strand.
TATTTATTAAACTAGAAAACAAATTGTTTCTTTAGGCACATTTGCTTTCAAGAAAAGACATTGATGAAGTAACAAAGTGATGAGATTACATTTTGATTTAAAATTTATTATTTCATTAGTAATTAACACTTTTCAGATTATCAAGTTTTTTATAATAACTTTATGAAATTAAAAAATGAGTATATGAATACTTACCTAAGAATGCTTTAAAGCACATTAAATAAAAGTAGAATTCTATTTCATTGATGACTGTCATGTGTTTAAATGGCTTTTCTGATGAGACTTTTTGAGAAGTTTTCTGATATGCATCACACAAAATAAATAATACTATGAGCTTCCAAATCCCCTAAATATAAATTATATACATAATTAACAAGTATTCCAAGTTACAATTCAAAGCAAAATAAGTTTTCAAATGAACAAAAGCAGCATATGTATGTTACAGATGCAATAAATAGTGATTTGGCTGAATAGTGAACTTGTTTTTGTCTAAAAACAAAAGCACAGGTTGCTTTAAAGCATAATTTTGTATGGTTGATAGTTCAATATATATTAATAATGCTTTTAAAAAATTATTTAAAGCAATTTTTTTAAAAAAAGGATAGCATTAGTTTAAAATATTCGGTTGGAAAATTACTAAATAGAAACCTTAGCAACAGTTCGTAAAGATGCGAGTCCTATATTTAAGCTATAAGAAAGCATTTTTTTCTATTCTGCCATGCTAAGCGCAAAAGTGGTATCTGCAGCTGAGTTCAAAATAAGAAATCACGCTTTAAAGTTTTGTGCCTCCATGTCAAGGACGGATACAAGGAAGGGGCGATCGCTCCTTCCTTGAGCCGAGATGCAGGAACTCACTTTAAGCATATGAAGTAAGAAAAACGTAATTTTATACACAATTTTCAATAATAATACGAAAAAAAAGGCTTTCCCTCAGAAATTTTTCAGAATTGTAGTCCTGAAAATGTAATTGTGGCACATCTCTTAACACTTAAGTGATGGAGATTGGAACTTTGCACAGAAAGTTTTTTGAAGTTCCAGAAACTCAGTTTTTGACTATCTTAGATGGCATACAATGAGTTTTGGGGGCTCTCTCCTATAATGTTTTAAAATTTTAAGTCCCAAAAAAGCATTTATAGGGCACCTTTGATGACTTTTTTTTAGAAATGGAAGTTTCAAACTTATTTTAAAAAATCTTAATTTGAGATGATCTTCCATAATGTTAGGGAGGCGGAGGTTTTGATACTTATAAAAGGGCAAGTATCTGAAATCAATCGCCCCTCCTTGAATATTTTCTGGATCTGTCCCTGCTGTATATATTTGACTGAGATGAAACTTTTTCAGAATTTTTAAAACAATATTTCCCATTGATAAATGACCATAAAACATTGTACTTGAGTAAAATATATGGCAAAGATCCACCTGGTGACAATAACTCAATTTTGACAAAAAGTGCAGATATGACTTTTGTGATTAGCACAGCAGTATTACTGTCATAAATGCAAAAAGTTTCTCAAATAAATTAAGAAGAAAATATATAAATAACTGAAATGATTAAGTGTGGAATTGCACCATGCAATTTTCTATCCCATAGACATCTACCAAAATTAGCTACCAAGTCGAATTTCTTTATGAGAAAATTTATTTTCTGAAGTTATTCCAATCGAAAAAACATAATTTTCTTTTGGTAAATCCAGACTTTATTGGTGTAGGTACCATGAAGGTGCTCTTTAACAAAATTTGAAGACCCAATTTTTATCAATTCAAGACCATGAACACTATATTACGCTACATATGCTTTTGAGAGAGATACTGTTCTTTTTCAACAAAATTCAAGTAACAGAGCAGTAAAATAAAAAATAATAACCCAGGGGAAAATATTAGCACGAATCTACTAGAAGAGTCAGAAAATATTTCTAGCATAATTGTTTCACTCTTCAAAACACAAAATTATTTTGAAGAGCATATTAACCAAATTGCAAACCAGCAACAGAGTGAAGCCTAGGCTGAAACCTCAGCTGTAACAGAAATAAGAGAAATTGACTTATCTTTAAAAGAACTATTATTTGAAGAAAAAAAAAGTGATTAATCAGGCACACAAATAGAAAATCTATTAAAAATGCTGAACATTGTTTTTTCTTTTCTGTATCATAATCTGTGTTAGTAGAGGGAAAAAAAAACTTTGCTCTATGATTTTCATAACTGTAAACAAATTATTACACTTACCTTAGCCAGGGCTTAGGCAAAAAACCACTCGCAATGTACTGGATAATGCATGTCTATGTCATTTATTATTCCATAACAAGGACAAAACTGCAGTCTCGGGATGGCATAACCGAGCTGCCAGCATATTGCATGTAATATTACAAAGATTTTTTTCTTAATGTGACGTAAGAAATCATAACATTAATGAATAATTCTAAATTTTCAGTCATCACATTTAATAAGAAAAAAAAATGAAAAGTTTGGGTAAAAGCTTCTATTTTATCAATTTAGATTCTTTATAAATTAGAATTAGTTTCATTAAAAGTATCGACCTTTCTAATATACCAGAAAAGGTATTTTGTTTTTTTGGCTTTCTCTGAAAATTTTGTATAGATACATTTTATGTGTTAATAGATGGTGGAGATTTGTAGTACAGACTTTTAAATCACAATTCATTCATGATTATCCTTAAAAATGGTGATGCACCATAGAAAATAAGATTTGAATCAAAATACCCATTAAACATAAGCATAAATACAGTTTTATAAAACTTTCAATGGAAGGAAATAAAATACTTTTTTTGCATAGTATTCGGTCAAGACCAAATTGTAAATTAGGTGTTTGGCCTCGGCCGAATATTCGTTGCATCACTAATGTATATCATCATTTATGCAAGAGTTTTCAATAACCAACAGATAACCTAATAATCAGAGCAATATTCCTTAAAACAAGTATAAAATTGCTCAGGATGTGTAAATATCTAGAAAGATATAACTTATTAGGATAACATTAATGATTACATAAAAAGTGGGAAAAATAAAAAAATCCAAAAGGTGCAGTTACACTATGCTTAATCAGAGTAATATTATGAGAAATAGTTACACATATACACACACAAGGCTATTCAGGTACAAATTCGCAAACATTTCCCATACACAAGTTTTATAATTGAGGGATTTTTTTTTCAGTGCAGAAAGAGTTTTGAGCTCCCAACTGCCAAATTTTTTTCTAGTTATAATGTCAAAAGCTCTTTTTTTAAAGCAATCAACAAATTGCTTAATCTCACTTGACCCGGTTGAAGTCCCGGGCCCCAGAGACAGATTTAGCTCAACGCTGTCCCTAGGCAGATTTGAAATCTGCCGCACTCCCCCCCTCCTTCCTCTTCAAAAAAAAAAAAAAAAGCAAAATATCCTTGACTCAAAAGAAAAAAAGTGTTCCCGAAATTTAAACTGTCAAGCTTATGATTATGGTTTACAATCAGAGTTGCCCCAATGGGAGGTCACTCTGACCTCTCAAATATTCCTTAGATGGCATATTTGCAAATTTTGCTGATGATTAGGAAAATATGGAGATTATATTGCAATATTGAGATTATTTTTTCAATTTTTAAAATTGTTCTTAATGATGCCTAAAGTTTCTTCTCATCAGTATGTATGACAGTGCTATTCAATTGTAGGTTATTAAACAATTCACATAAGACCAATTTAAATAATATTAACAATTTGTATATTTATTTATATATATATATCAATTAATAAATGATGATTATTATTTTCCTATAACCCAATAAATTTATAAACTAAGTTTCCTTTCATTCTTTGAAGTTGTAAAACAGTTCCTTTTATGACAATGCAGATAAATTATTGTAAAATGATACAAACGTGAGTGAGACCTATAAGGGAAAGTATAATGATCAAAATGGGGAAATAAAGATTTGTCTTGAATGCTAAGCCTGGCTCACTAAAAACAGAATCTTAGCTATAAAAATAAATTAACTCTATTGCATTTCATTATTTGTGATCTTCTGCTAAAAAGACATTTTTATATTAAAAAAAAAAATGCACTCCTGAAAAATTCTGTTCCTTTTTATCAAAAATACGTATTGGTGATATTTTGATCAAAACCGTGTTTTGAAATGGAATCTCTAGCTTAGTTATTTAATATCCATATAGCTGAATCTTTGCTGAGCACTGAACTTTAATATCTTGAGCGTTAACCATTTAATCAGCTGTTACATTGATAATAGCATCTTAGTCCCCTTACCTAATTTGTTTTCAGTTGCGTATTAACGATTTGAATAATTTTCTCTGTTATTGCGCTGACTTACTCGAGTTTCTTATCACTCCTTGACGGTATTTCACTTGTAAATTGTAACTGGATTACATTCCAAAGAGTCCAAAGTTTCCGCTTTTGAAAACTGGTTTGAGAACAAGATGTTACTAACCATTTATACATTCCCAGAATCCCTTATCAACAGTCTCAGCAAGTGAGATTTTATTAAAATATCTAATGTCAAGCTGTAAGAGAGAGGACATTCCAGCTGTGTCCCCTCTGTTACACTTCCATGTCCCCTCTGTTATGGCTATATTTCTTCTGATCATTGGTGTCGTCAGCTGAAATTTATTGGGGGGGGGGGGGGGACCATTCTGACTCTGTCATTTTCAAGTTGCATTAAGAAAAATTCGTATATATATATATATGAGACAAAAACTTGATATCAAATAGAAAAGGGTTTACATTTAATACAATACTTTTAAACGGGTACCTCTTGATTTACATAATTACACGATAAGAAAAAAAATTAAATACCAACAAATACATTTTTTCTAGACTTCACATGGGATACGAATATCCGTGCTATTTTTTTGAGATCAATTTCGTCCAAGATGTTTTTGTGAACGTAACATAAAGCAACATAATTCAAACGCTTTTGTGTTATAGTCGACCATAAATTTCAGCTTTCTCAGCACACTGAAGCTTCTTTCAGCTTTACACGATGAAGGGGGGCACACAAAGAGTAGCCGCGCCAAATTTTCAACATTTTGAAACAGTGGACAAATGAATTAACCGTTCTTAATGAATGAAATCATCAAAAACGAAATCCAGCTTTATTGAATCAGCCGCTTTATAGAATTAAAGCTGCTTATAACAAAATGTGACTCATATAAGCCGCGACAACTGTATAATGAAATTTTTATATTACATAGTGATAAACCCTGCAGCTCTAAGTTCTTGGCACAAGTTGGATTCTAAGGAGTTTAATTTGATGTTTTTTAATTAAAAAATTAAAGTACATAATTCACCGTTATGACATTCACGAACCTACGAAAAACACAACTACAAAAATAAAATAGGACACAAATAATTAAGCTCTCATAATATTATTTTAATAATGCAACCTTTTAAAGTATTTTAATTTTTTCACGTTTTTAGTAGCAAATGCACCAAAATTTTGCTTTTTTGTTGAATCCTCCATACACTTAATGCAAATGACCAAAAAACAGCAAAAACCATGCCCATGTAAATACATTATTTTCTGATTTCTCAAAGTCAGCAGGGAAAGTGCCCCTCCTGATCCTCTTTAAGTGACAGGCCTGCCTTTTGAGAGCAGGGTTTCCGCTACGGTCGCATTTTTCGCATAATGCCAAAACACTATCTGAATTGCAAAAATAAAGCAATGCATTTTTGCTTTTTTGCTCAAATAAAAAATAAATAAATTTAAAAAAAGAAGAAGAAATGTATGATCCTAGAGAGGAAGCATGCATGGCGATAATCAACTTAATTTTTTTAAATCTTAGCTAAGATGTTTAAATTACAATTAAGTTCAATAACTATTAGTCTTATCCAGCATTATGTCCCCCCAATAACTGCTTTATTAGGTGGATGGGACTGCAATGTTCTAAACACCAATCGTGTTTTCTTTCTTTATTTTATGTTTTTAAAAAATAGTTGTTGTACTTATTTCTTCAAAGATGTCACAGATGAAATATGAATTGTATTTTCAACTGGAGATGAAACACACTGAGGCATATATAAATATATGAGAATGTGTAACATTTTACCATTTTGCTAACATTTTCCCCTCAATTTTAGCTTTTATGCTAAAGAACTTTTGAACCCAACTTAAACCTTGCTTGAGAGGTACACCCCACAGATTGAAAAGTACTGGCCGACACAGAGAACAAACAGCATTTGGTGTATAATTGAATTCTGATCAGCGGACTATGGGAAAGAGATAGAGAAATGAACTGTTTTTTTTTGGCAGGTGACAATAAGTTTTAAAATGGTTATTTCAATAAAATTTGTTCAGTAAAGCAGGATTATTAATGGATAATTTTCTGTTAAGCTTTAATAACTAAAACGGGTATTATTTATTCCATTAAAATTTATAAAAGATGAAACATTTAAAAAAAAAGAGAAAATTGAACGCATTAGCTCCGATAGGACTCATAATGTCAAAATATTGACTGTAAAGCATACCTGATTAGCAGGCATTCAGGGGCTACTCGATAGGAGGTCACTGTGAACTTTCATAAACTTTCCTTTCCCAAAACATTTTGTCTGACGAGTCCTCCAATTTCGAGTCTTTTTTTTTTTGTGAAATACTGCATTAAAAATATATTCTCATTAGATGTAGTGATGTGGGTAATTAGGAATTTCATTCGGAAAATCGAGAAGTAACCCCATCTGAATAGTATAAAATCGGGGAGCTCCTGCATGTATTACACTAAACAGAATGGTACTTACCTATCACGGACTTTTGAATTTTTGAAGATGGTTCTGTGGATGTTGATGATGATTCAGTAGTTAAAAATTGCTCAGGTTCATTTGATGTAGAAGGTTTGCTACATTTTCCCGTTTCAAGCCACCTCTCCATAGCCGTGATCGAATATGTAAAAAAAAGTATTTTTACAAAAATAGGAGCGCTCTTCAGGTCACCTACTCTGAAGGAGACCAAAAGACCACATGAAATTATCTTTATTTTTGTCGGAACGCTTTTCAATAGGGAAGCTCTTTTTATTTCTGTCTTTTTTTTCTGATCATCTTGCGCTTCTTTTTTCGTTGGTCTATCGGAAGTGACATCACAGTATCCATCGTTATGCTGGATTTTGATTTTAGACTCCTCCTCTTTTTTTTCTGTAATGTAACGCTTTTTTGGTCAAATTTGAGATGCCGCAAACACATTAGAGAAACTGCGCTTCGGTAAGGTACTTTGAAGCCACGTGTTGAATAATGTCAAACACATGACACGTCCTTTCCCTTTCTACCCCAAACTTAACCTTTGACCAGCTAAGTGGTCTTCTAAATTTTTGTGCATCCTTTGGCCAGGGTGTTGTTTCCAGCTGCAAAAAACCACCAAAGAGGCCTGCGTCTCATTTTGTTTGGGTAACATCGGGGTTGCTATAAATTGAATCGAATCGGAAAAACAAACACTGCACAACTCGAAACAGAAACCTGGAAGCGCTGAGAAACGAGATAAGAAAGAAAGGGGCAAGAACTCAGATCCCAGCTTGACTTCTGTGTTGACTTATTAGCACCACAGTCGTAAAAAAAGGGGAGGGGGGAGTTGTCCATCTAGTTTCAGTATCTCAAAGTTGTCCCGTTGTTTCCCCTTAAATAGCAACAAATACGCTGGAATGACAAGCTGGGGAAGCCGGCAAAACGACTATGGATGGTTGACATTGCACTCGGGAGAAGGTATCTGTCCCCTTTTTAGCATCCTCCACTGAAGCTAGTGTGCGCAGAGAGCAGAGCAATGGTTTGTCATTGGAGTTCACTTTCCAACTTTCTGTTCGCTATACACATCACCTATTTTGTTTTTTTTAGTTCATTTTTTTCGATGTTCATTTCGTTTTATTTGATATGAATTAAACATGGTAAATTATGTATTACGCAACTGTTAAAAGTCTTCAAAGCAAAAATAATTTCCCAAAATAATGAATTTCATTTTTACAATTATCGAGGGGGTCCGATTTTCAAATATTGAGGGGTTCCGATCCTCAAATATGGGGGGGGGGGGGGTCCGGACCCCTTGGACCCCCGGCCGCGACGCCCATGCTTCTGATTAGTGAAAACTTTTCAAAATTATTACGAAATATGATTAAACTATTAACTTTTACTGTGAATACCTATTTTTAAGTTTTAAACTCTAATGTTTTGCATAAAGTAAACTTATTTCAAAATTTGTAACAGACGGGATATATTAATTTCTGGAAAGCTATTTAATTTTAAAAAATAAAAATATTCATTGAATGACGAAAATCACAGCACATATATATGCATAAACAATGAACCTTCATGTAAAATAAAACTGTATGAAAAATCATTATATTTTAAAGTTTTTTCTGTTTCAAAAAGCAACATTTTTTAAGTGAAAAAATGAAAATAAGAAATGCCTCCTATTGATCTCGAATTTTAAACATAACTATGCACATCTCTAAAAAACTGCCATTCAATCCAGAAACTTCAATAAATTTCTTTCAAAATACAAGGATATTGCTTTAAATTCGAAAAACCACACTGTGATTTCAGTTGGTGTGGAATAACACAGCATTTCTTCTTGAGATATAGCACTCACAATGAACAAGAAAGTATGTTCAATTGCACTGCCCCTTTTGAACTATTGACGCAAAAATAGAATCGACTCTTGTACCCTCTAAGAACTACCAGTTGATAAAGTTTTGTTTTATTCTGTTCATTATTTCTTGAGATATATCAGTCACAAGCAGCGATGTTCCCATCAATTTTTCTACGGGTATACTCCCAGTAATCCATTACGCACAATATGTGTATGCACTTATATACATAATATGAAAATTTTTGAAGCTATGTGTCTAAAAAATATTTGAGAGTATACGACATATACCCTATGGGAACACCACTGATCACAAGTAATGACAAAAAACGTTCGATTGTTTAACCAAGTTTGAGCTATTGACCCCCAAAATTGAATCAGCATTTGTACACTTTTGGTTCAAATATGGATCAAATTTTGTTTGGTTCTGCCAGACACTTCCTGAGATATACCAGGCACTCATAACGGAAGAAACGTTCGGTTTTTCCACACCCCTTGGAGGAATTAGAGCCAAAAACTAATGGGCTCCAGTTCATATGATCTCTTACAGCTTGCAATTATGAAAGTTAGTGTTTTCATGCAGGATGCTGGAAAAAACCTTAGGAAAGTAAAAAATTATAAATTTTTGAATGCAATTGTGGGGAGATTTCGATAATTGGGAATCTGGTGCGGTCGTCTCATTTTTGGAGTAAATAATTTGATTTTGGTAACCCTACTGATTTATAGTAACCCTATGTGAATAGATGTTTCCAATCTCTTTGTTTTGATTTGCAAAGAAAAATACCTCTCGCACAGGTGCTGGAGCCAAAAATTGACACCAATGAAGAAAGATCGTCAGATTCACAATTATTGAAATACCCCCACAATTTTTTGTGCTAGAAATATTAAAATATTCATTTCCCTGAGTGAAAAAAAAGTCTTTTCTAAAAATTTCCTTCCCCCCTCCCCCCGACCATTCCCATCTGTAGGCACGCATACAATTTGCATTGCAAGATTTTGCAAAACAATGTTGCATTTATCTGTACTTTTTTGAAAAGTTTAAGTGAGATAAAATACAGATTTTAGCATTCTTAGAAATAAACGCATATTAAAACAATCTTCATAAAATGTTTTTAAAATCATTTTTGTTACAATGAAATATAAGTATATATGTAGGGAAAATGAAACTATTAACCTTTGTAGAGAGGCTCATTCAAATTAAGTATTTGAGGAAGTGATGAAAATTACAACGTTTTAACAACAAAAAATTTACCGAGTTGGAATATACAAATAATTCAAAGCCAACGTCAATGATAAAATGAAAATCTACCTGAAGATTTGAATTGAATATCACATGGCGAAGAACACTTTTTCTCAGCAATAGCATATCAATCACGACAACAGATAACTCGGCTTCCACATACGGATCTACCAGCTCCCCGCACGCTTCCTGCAAAAAATGGGCATTCATAAAATGCATTTTCCTAAATTTAAGGGGCTACCGTAATAAAAATCAATAAACCTACACAAGTGTTCAACTTTATCACATCGGAACCAAACTGTTTGAAAATAAAAGGGCAAGATTCACCACAATTGACGCAAACAACATCAGTCATTTTTACGTAAACAATGAATTATTTCTCTAAGTATCGAGTTTTCATTCAACTCAAGCTATCAGGTAGAGGGCTATCGTAGCTACGAAAGAAATCAAAAACTTCCATTCCAGAATTAAGCATTTCTTTTACATACACATCGCTAAAAAACAACCAGAAACCCATAGACTAAAAATAAGGGACTCATTATTAGTCGATTCAAAAACCATGCCATATTTTCCCAGACGTAAACAACATACGAACGCGGGTCTTTTAAATTCGACAAGATGTACCGTTGCCAGATACGTTTCACAATTTAAAAACTGATGAGAGAAATTTTATGGGAACAAACATAAAAATGTTTTACCACAGTCACGTGGTATAATAGTTTACAGAAGCGAGTTGGTACATTAATATCTGCAGTTCTGCACGCTAACGTATTATTTACTTTTTAAAAAGTAAATATATATATATATATATATATATATATATATATATCCTTATATATTATTTCTGTAGCCTGTTTTTGGTTTCTACGCCAAATTTCCCTCAATTCTTGATCGATTTCTTTGATTTACGGCTAATTTTACAGCTTATGGTGCTGGCTACTGACGAAAAATAGACCCAAGGTCTAAAAATTGTTTCTTTTAGCCGAAAAACCTGTTTTAAAGAACCAGAATAAGGTTTTCGGTCAAACTTATAACTTTAATTTGCGCTAGGACCGACAGAGCTGAGTAGCTTGATTGGCAGAGCGTTCTCTTCGTAACCAGGAGATTACGTGTTCGGGCCCACATCCGGACAATCTGCAACAAAAAAATTAGAGAAATATCGCGCATTACATGAACACTGAATTAAATGAATAACAACTATGAGGGAATAGAATAAATGTGAAGGAAATGCTCCTTGCTGATATGAAAACATTCAGTGATTTCGTGCTAAATTACTTCGAAATTGCACGTGTTTTTTTTTTTTTTTTTTTTGAAGCTTTGGCTCTGGAAAGAAAATTAAAGCATAATGTAAGCGAAAATATAAGTAACAGGTTTAAGATTTCAGACTACAATAGAATTGTTTTTTGTTCAGAAAAAAAAATAATAAATCGTATATTGAAATATATATTCTTCTAACGAGTTTTTTACTCTTTGTACAAATAAATAAAATATTACCTCAATTTGAAGGGTAAAATATATATTTTTTCTTCTTTTTGCTAAAAAACAAATAAGCTTATCACATTTTTACTACATTCGAAAAGCTACGCTTAAAAAAGAGCATAGTTCAATTTATTTTGTATTTTAACCGTGCTGTTAAATGATGAACACGTGCTGCCATCTAAGTTATAACGGTTTAAGCAGCCTGCGATAACAAATTGTAAAAATTTTCAAAAATAAAAACATTTTTCTTCAATATCTTATCTTATATATTAATCCCCTCTCATTTTAAAACTTATCAGGCTGTCGAATGACGAAAAAAAGACTTACGGTCGAAAATTCAAGTTTTCGAAATCGCCTCTTGCTGTTTCAAAACCTTGATGCTGCCTGTAGTTCTTATGCATTTTTTAAAGCAAAGTTCTAATGCAGTTTTCCATTTTTTACGTCGCTTTCGGCAAAAAAAAAAGCCTTTGTGTGTGTTCATATTTTAATAAAGCTTAACAGCACTGGACTTAGTTGTTCGGTTTAATTGATAAGTTTTTTTCGGTAGAGCGTTCGGCTATAAACTATCTGAACTTCGGGCAAGCTTGGGCTGTCCGACATAATATCAAATTTATATTAGTATTACGCATTACATGTGCTCATAACATACACACGTAATAAAATAAATGCAGTGGGAATGCTACTTGGTGTTTCGACTCCTTTATGCAGGCTACAGTTATCATTCGGATAAGTTGATTGTTAATCGAACTGTGTTCTTTGACTACATTCAGACCACTCAACATAATGTAAGCATAAAAAAGTATTAGATTTACCTAAAGAAATTCTTTTTGTGCAGAAAAACATTTTTATTGTATGCTAAAATGTAGATGTTTCTAATAGCAGTGTTCGACCTTTTGTACAAATGAAAAAATACTACGCCCGATTAAAACTACGAGTTTCACTCAGTAAACCTTTAATTTTTTATTCGCGCGAATACGATATAAAGCATTAAAAGTATTAGCAACTTCATTAGCAAGAAATTATTTTCTACTCCTCTGCTTTCTGCTGAAAAAAAAATACATTTTGTCTACGTTCGAAAAATTACACTTAAGAACGGACTCAGTTCAACTGGTTTTGGTTTTGAATTTTAAGTGTTCGATTAAAAGAGAAACATGTGAGGGCATTTAAGCCGTAACGGTTAAAGCAACCTTCTATGTGAAATAGTTAAAATAATGTAAAATAAATAAATGTATGTGAAATAGTTAAAATAATGTTTGTAATATTCAAAGATAAAAACACTTATTTTCAATCAAATTTATTACTTCTCTAGAATGTTTGTTTCAATCGCTACTTGAGATCTTCGTCATTCTTTAATCAAATTCCATGCTTTGCGAATAATTTTAAATCGTATCATGCTGGTTAATGACAAAACACAGATGCATGATCTTATTATTATTATTTTTTTTGGCAAAAAGCTTTTTTGCTGTTTTTTACTACGCATTCCTTCAATGAATAGCTTTCGAAAAGGAAGGCACAATTGCTAGGTTTGTTGGGGTGTCGGGCTGTTAGTCAGAATGGCGCCAATTCGAATACGTGCCAATAAATATCTCTTTAATGTTTCTTTTTTTCCCGTCAGATGCTGACATGTGCAGGACTGTATTTGCCACAACCTGTTTTTTCACATGCACAATTATTGCTTTTTTACGAGTCACCACTCAGCCACACTTTTAATGACATTTATGTTTGCATTGAAAATATGTACGATTAAAAGGGGAGCTATGATCAAATTATCACAACGTTGTATTTAACGAGGTTTTGTTACTGATGTCTTTAAATTACATTCCTTCTCTTCTGCGCTTACTTTTTTTTCGGTTCTTCTTCATAATGTTCTTCCTTTGAAATTCTTAAAGAGCGAAATGCCTTATGAAACGATTTGAAGCACAGTGCGGAGTTCCGCACGGGTCGACTAGTATATATATATATATATATATATATATATATATATATATATATATATATATATATATATATATATATATATATATATATATAAAATTAAGCAAACAGATCATTAATTATGGTCAAAAGACCAAAATTTTAACTATAAACTAGAAGAGAATGTTTAAACTCCAGTACATATGTAATATAGAGTAACAATGGGCAAACGCACCACTTGCTAAGCTAAAAACAATAAACTATAGAGCTTAAATCTAAAACTAAAAGCAGGGGGTTTCGCCTCGACTAATTATGGGCTCTTGGTGTGGTCTTTTCAATATTTTTCACTTTTATTATTATATATATATATATATAGAGAGAGAGAGAGAGAGAGAGGCGTATCGTTTGGATGTCAAACCGTTTCAGAAACAGAAAAAATTACATTTTTTTTCATTCAAGGTAGAGAATGGGTTCAGCACCTGATTGTATAGCAAGTAATTAGCAGATCTAACTATTGACAACCTGAAGCTAATCGTAAGTATAATATTCTCCTCGGAAATGGTTACGAGTTTGTAGTGTTAAAAATGCACTAAAGGCGATCGTTGGTAACGTTAAGGGGAGAAGAGGTTCGGAGGCTCTCTCGGAGAATTTTTGCGGAATTATAGTTCTAAAAGCGCAGTTTTAAACGGTATTTCGTGGTGTTAAAGAAAAAAGAAGAAATACAAGGGACGACGGGACGTCTGGAATTTTTTTCTGATTTGTATAGACTTAATGTCTTTCAGACGGTCTTTACATAATGGCTTAAACAGCTATTTTTTGAAATTGAAACTTGAAAAAACGCTATTGTTTTTTTACTAATTGTGTCAAGGATAGGAAGGCTGTCTCTGGAAATTCTTGAAAAAATTAAGTCTAAAAACGCTGGTTTAGACTATCTTTGACAATGGTAATGAAGACAAAGATCTGGTGCCCTCCCTCCCCCGGATTTTTTTTTCTTTTTTATTTGCTGATTCATTCTAGATGATATATATTAGGTAATGTCGAAATGGAAAGATTGGGCGCCGTTGGGCGCCCGGAACATTGGGCGCCGGGGAACTTTGGGCGCCGAGCATTTTGGGCGCCGGGAACTTTGGGCGCCGAGCACTTTAGGCGCCGGGAACTTTGGGCGCCGAGCACACCCGTGAAAGTAAGGATACTTTGTAAAAATTTTATTGTGGGGACCCCTTTGTTGTGGAGGCCCCGGGGCAGTAGCCCCGACTGCCCTCCCTTAAATCCGGCTTTAAAAACACACTTTTGCAAAAGAAATGACTTTTTTATGGAGAGTTTGCAAAAGGGAAGTGCTCTTGATGCTGTATTACCCTGTGTTACATCCATGGCGGAATCAACTTAACAAAAGACCATTAACTTTCCCTTTTCAATGAACTCCCAAAGGAGAAGTATCTGAAAATTTTTAATGTTTTTGCATTTTTGTCGCCTGTTATAAATTAGCTTTAATTTACAAGCTCGCTTATTTGTTTCATGCTGAAAAAAAGTGCAAAAAAACGTCTTATTCCAACATTTCCCTATTGTTAGTATTGAATATAAAACAAGTATCCCAAATATCTAGAAAATGCTTTCTGCAGCCAAACTTGTCAGTTAAAACTTGAAATTAAAACAACCATCAATCAATTAATTTTCAGAAATATCTTGGTTTTTTTTAATGTTTTTTATTTTTGAAAGGGGACACATCTGCTCTTTCTCGATACCATCTGATGTGCCCAAGTCTTTATGCACGACATTTAGTATTATGTAACAAAATTCTGAAAAGAGGACTAAATTTTATGCATAAGGATAACATTAGAAACACTATCACTTCACTACGATCCTTGTTTACAAAAGCTTAAGTTTGTCGAAAACCAGTCCAATTTTATTTATTAAATTTATATAGATCTTGCATGTTTATATTATGATGGCATTGAAACTTCATTGACATGGCAGGCCTTTGTGAGCCTAAAAATCTTTCTTGTACAAAAATATTCTTAGTTTCCTATGTCGTATGAAAAAAGTGTATATTTTTAATCTTTTTTCATTGTCTGCTAAGTATTTTCTTAGAATTCAATTCAACTTTTTAAACCTCTTGTAAGCTTAAATAAATAATAGTGCACATTGTTTTTCACCCTTTTTTATGAAGTAATGAACTGAAGTTGAAAATTTTGACAACTCATTATGCCCTTTTTCAAAATTAATAAATTTGATTCAATCATAATTAGGTTGCCAATGATATAAAATTTTTAAAATTATGAAATAAGAAACAGATTTCAATTTGAATGGCATTAATTTTTACTATTTAAATTCAGGGACCTTTGGGAGTCACTGTAGAACCCTTGTCAGCTAGGGGTTGCCAGCCCTCCATAAACATATCACTTAGATTCCAAGCTTGGCCCACTATAGTTGGGGCAAACCTAACGTGGGAATATTGTGAAGGCTACGCAAATCCTAATCACAGCATTACAGAGCTGCCAAGTTAGGTTTACCCCATGCAGACATGGCTTCTTGTTGACCCTGTCGAAATTTAAACTTCCTATAAGCAGTCCTGTCATTTAGGAGAGTCAATTGCCTCACACTTAGCTTTAAGAAAATAATGTTACATATAAGGGGTTGTAATTTTTACTATAAAATTTGCATTGAGTAAACACCCTCCCTCACCCCTCAAACCATAGAAAAATTCGAAATGACAAGCCTGCTTATACGAAGCGTTAGCAGTTTAGGAATTCTAAGAAATTAAGAATTTCTGTACTTATTCATGTCTTGAACAAACCAATGTGATTTTAGCCAGTTTTAATAATTACTGTGAATAAGAAACAATTACCTTTTCACATTATAGATAGTTCAAGTATTTGGTAAATATTCACTTCAAATTACTTCAGAGTTACCAGAAGATCAGTTTTCAGTGGCTGATTTATGGGCTTAAGGGGCCAGTTGAAATATATTTTTGGGGATCCCTTTGTTTATACTTATCATCATCATATTTGGCTGGACAGCCCATTGCGAGCCTTGGCCTTCTTCAAGAGATCCCGCCAGGAAGCTCTCCTCTTTGTCGTTGACCTCCAGTTTTTGATTTTAATGAAATCAAAATCAGTGTCCACACAGTTGACCCATCTCGTTTTTGGTCTACCCCTTGGTCGCTGTCCAAAAGGGACTGCATTGAAGACCGTCAACGAAGCTCTATCATTTTCCATTCTCAAGAGATGACCAGCCCATCTCATTGTTTAGTTTGCTAAATTTCAAAATATTTATATCTCTATCTTTGTCTGTCATAGAACTAAGTTAAAAAATAAAATTTAAAAAAAAAGGCTGCAATTTTGATTTATCTTTAAAGCCTTATGGTCCTTGGAGTCCCTTACAATTTTGCAACATGGTAGATCTGCCACTGCATCTTTAGAATTTTTTTTTCTTTTTTTTAATTTGTCTTGATGCTGTCCTACATACTCTGGTTTAAATTCGGATTTTTTTAAATGCAAAACCGAAATCCATCGTAGCTTCAAAACAACAGTAAGATATTAAATCCCAGATATAACACTAAGATATCTTACTGTTGCTTTGAGGGGACAATATAGGTTTTTTCTAAAGAAACACAACCGAGATTTTATTAGTATTTAGAATAAATTTATAGGATATTCTATTATCATTCTTTATTTTCAACGTTAACTTTTTAATCTGCAGTAGGATTGATGGAAAGGAGGAAAAATACTTAACAATTTTTGACTGTTCCACAACCCAACTAGTTTTTAACTCATAAGTAAAATGCATTTTCATATTTTTCGGAAAATATAAAAGGAATATCGTCAGCAATTTGAATTATGCATAACTTCAACAAACAGAAGAATCAAACTGAAGTATATTTACGAATTAAAATACAATGAATCAATACTGAATTAAAAGAAATGTCAAACATATCCCAAAAAAATCCATATATTTTTTACGTTATATTAGTCAACAATATAAAAAATTTTAGTACGGCTAAAAAAATTCGTGGTTGTTTCACAAAATAAGATTGTATGTGACAAAACATAAGTTTCAAGGATTTTTCACAAATTAATTGTGCAAAATACTAAATATAATACAAGTTAAAATATGAAAGCCATAACGTATGAAGATGAAGCCAAGCTTTCACGACTGCACACGGAGCATTTGTAAACAAAATTTATAAGTGTCAGTACAAAATTTAACTAATTCCACGACTTGCAACACTTAAAAATCTGATTCATCTTGTGTTCAAATAACTGTTTAATTAGACCAAGAATATCGTTCAGAGATTAAAAAATACAGAACTTTATGATAATGACAATCGTTCCCGGCGCCAAAAGTGCTCGGCGTCCAAAGTTCCCGGCGCCCAAAATGCTCGGCGCCCAAAGATCCCGGCGCCTAAAATACTCGGCGCCCAAAGTTCCGGCGCCCAAAATGTTCGGCGCCCAAAGTTCCCGGCGCCCAAAATACTCGGCGCCCAAAGTTCCCGGTGCCCAATATGCGGCGTCCAATTTACGGCGCCCAACCTACGGCGCCCAATCTTCCTAGACCGAGGTAATGTTGGGGAGTAAAGAGGTCCTTCGGTGCTCCCCAGGGAATTTTTCGAAATTGAAATCTAAAGACTAGGATTGTAGGTCTTCGTAAAGGGAACCAACAATTTTTTGAAATTGAAGCTTAGAAAGCATTACTTTGGTCGACATTTAATGACGTGAGGCGGATGAGTTTTCGGAAGATTTCCCCCGCAAATTTTTTGAAATTGAAGTCCATAAAACAAAATTTAAGACGACCTTTATTGATGCTGGCGAGAGCGTTGACGATGCTCCAACGAAAAATGCTCGAAGTTATCTTTTAAAACGCAGTTTTACGATCTTTGGTAATGTTAGTGGGTAAAGCTGTTCGGGGACCCTCCTTCGGTAATTTTTCGAAGTTCGAATTCTTAACGCAGTTGTAGACAGGGACGTAACTGGGTCATTTTCGAACAGGGGCAAAAGTCCTCGTTTCGGCGCCCCCCCCCCCCATACAAAACAAACAAAGCAAAAAAAAAATCCCCGAGAAACTTCATAACGTCAACACCAGGGCCTTTCACGTACATTACAGAGAAAATACACGCTCCTTATATATATATATATATATATATATATATATATATATATATATATATATATATATATATATATATATATATATATATATATATATATATATATATATATATATATATATATATATATATATATATATATACTAAAGGACCCGACAGACGTTCTTCTGTTCAAACTTTGTAAATTGAAAAGTTAAAAAATTTCAATAAACTATCAAGTGTTTGAACCGTTTTGTTGAAAAAAATAAGTAAAAAGAAAATGTTTTAAGGTGCTTGGTGTCAGAATGCGTATATTTATAACAACTTGATTTATCTAATGCCCACTGGCAGTTGTTTTATTAACCATATTTTCTCCCGTATTTAATGGTTTGTTCCTTCAGCCATACTCTTTGGATAAAAAGCGCCCTCAGATATTAGGTGTAAAAAAACTAACCATCCATCTAGAGCAAACGGGAAATCCCGCTGCAACATCCCCCATATAAAAAAGAATAAAAAAATCTAAAGAATATGGTTAAAAAAAATGATAAAGGTAAAAACAGTTCTGAATAAGCGAAAATCACTCATCCCGCCCCCCCCCCCCCCTTTCCAATGTAAAATAAACACATTCGTCAATTATAATGACTAAAAACTCTTTATAAACGAAAAATAATTTTTTGCAATATGAAATATTTCGCCAAATAAACAAAAAATACAATAAATTACATTAACAGTAGCTTAAAAAAAGCAGCTAAATTCAAATGATCACGCAACTCTATTGTTTATAGCCCAAGTCGCCAAGTCACCACGTTACTGTAATCCAGCCGATCAGTGAGCGAAGCCAACTCCGACCGATTAGCGGTCCGATCTTTTGAACGAAAACTTTTTAAAAATCATATATTGCCTAATTTGTTCTTTCCACCAAAGATAAAGATCTTCCACTGCACTGATCTTTTGTGTACCGAACTACCCTGTTGTAATTTATCTGGACGAAAGTAAAATTTGTTTCGTCTTTAAAATCCATCATCTTTTCCTTTAATATTGTACTGATTAGTTAGATAATCCTTAAAATATTCATGACATTGGTGCCAAAACTCAGATAGATTTCAGCCGAGAAACAAATATTGCTAGGTACGGTACTTTCTGTGGAAAACCTAAAGCACCGATCTGGTCACATGGTTCAACTACAACGACAGAACACACGTTTTGCGTGAACCTTCCAGTACTTTACTTTAAAATACTATATCTCGGGACCTAAAATCGTTGTTTTTAAGAAATGAAGGCTCCTCTCTCTCTCTCTCTCTCTCTCTCTGTGTGTTTTATCTATTATCAATTGACATGTCACAGTACGAAATTTCATTACAAAAAGCAGAGCTGGTTTTCTTATTGTCCTTTGGCAACGGATTAAATATTTATTTCAGTTCTCACTCAACAATAGGTTTAAATAAATATTCATCATTTGGGAGATATAACCATCCGATGTTTAAATTAATTAATTAACAAAAACGTTTCCGATTCGATCCATCGCACTTCGAAACCATGCTTGCCACAACTTAATTACACACAAAAAATTTGATCAAAATCGGTCCAGCCGTTTAAAAGCCTTATGGTGACAAACGTCCACACAGAAGATTTATATATATATATATATATATATATATATATATATATGATTAGTATTATTATTATAATACAAGTGAAGAATATTGAAAAGACCAAACCAAAAGCCCAAAGATGCGCAACGCAGCAAAACTAAAAAGCCAAGTAAATATATAAAACATACAAGCCAAATAACAAGTTTTAAACAATTTTTAAGAATAATAATGATGAGAAAAAGAAAAATACAAGCAGCAATTAATAGAAAAAGTTGAAAGGTTGAATCAAGAGTTCATCAGCTATGGAGGATTCAATAAGTATGGTCAAAAGACCAAAAAATTAAATAACAAACTAAAAAGACGGTGTTTAAGCTCCAGTATATGCAAGACAGAATATCATATTGGGCTAAACGCATCACATGGTAAACTATATACAATAAACAAAAACTTAAACCTAAAATTAAGATCTTAAATAAATCTTAAATTTAATTCTAACTATCAAATTTCAACGCAAATGGAGCAGAATCACGGAGGAGACGGTTACATTTGAGGCAGTGAGAAGCAAATGGATGCAATTGGCAAAATTAAAAATTTGGATATAACCAGTGCACATAGTAGGTGAACCCCCTCCTCTGCCTTGTGGCAAGAGATCGTACTAGTAGCCCTGGTAGGTGCTGCTGTACAGCATGATTTAGAAAAAAAATCAATGAAAGCCTACCTAGGCTATACGCGTTTTAATCAAAACTTGAAAATGTCCACTTACATCTCTTTGCTTCTTTCTCTTTGCTTTACATCGCTTTGCTCATATGAGCCACGGACGAATTTTACATAAAATGCATTTGCAATTTATACGTCTTGTAATGTAACTTTTCGTTACACCGTGATGGAGTACTCTTTAACCAGTAGAACAAATATATAAATAATATTCCATTTGGTATCATTTTTGAACCGTTTCGCCACTGGAAGCCATATTTGAATTAGTCAGTGATAAAGGAGTACGCTGCCTATAATGCCATAAGCCTTATAAATGCGACTTTTACGTAATTATAAGTTTTTATATAGCTTTATCACTGTATTACTTTTTTAAAAATAGCGATAGGGGGTAAAATCATTAAGTATTTTATTTATTATTTTAGATACGAAGTTATTCAAGGAAAAATATTATGGTATTTCCACAAGAGGGTAATTCACAACTTGTTGCAATATTGCTTTTAAAAAATAAATTAAAAATTTTAACTTCAATAAAACAAAGATTTTCAATTATTTATTTTTCAGTATTTTAATATACTACTATGAAAAAATTCGCTAGAAAAATAAAAATATTCAACTACAAAAGAGCAACATATCGCAATAATGCATTAAATAACTTTAAATCCGATAAAAAATTTAGTAGGTTGCTTGTTTTTGTTTCTTACTTGAAATTAAATGAATATTATTATACTTGGCTTATCCTGACTTTAAGCTGACATCTTATTGTAGTTCAAAAGGACAGATTATCTTATTTAAACTCGATCTTCATAATTTTATGGGGGGGGGGGTTTCATTTTTCTGGGGGGGATAGGGGTGGCTTCTAATAACTTGTCCTTTTTTTTTAAAATTAAATTTAAGCATTTATTTAGTCAGTTTAGCGCCCCCTAAATCTGGCCCCCGGGGCTGAGCCCCGTCTGCTCCCCTCTAGTTACGTCTCTGGTTGTAGATGATCTTCGCTGATGTTATCAAGGATTCGAGGGCTCTTTCCAGGAACCTTTTCGGAATTGAAGCCCTAAAAACGAAATTTCATGTTTGATGATATAAGGGGCTGGAGAAGTTTGGTGACCTATGAGATGTCTTATTAATGTAAATCCTAAAAACGAAATTTTAGATGATCTTTAAGGATGGTGTTGGGACATTTCTGCAAGCTTTGACTGGTTACTCTCCTGGAAACTTTTCGAATTTCAAGTCCTAAATACGAATTGTAGGCAATCTTTGATGACGGTAGGCGACAGAAGAAGGCACGGGGTTCCGATTTTAAATCTCTTCCCCGGCACTCTTTCAAAATAAAAGTTTTAAAACGCGTTTTTAGGCTACCTTGGTGGTGTAAAATGAAGGGATAAAGTTCGAGGACATTCCTCTCCTCCCCATTCTTGGCTAAGTCCTAATCTTTTGTTAAATTATTGATAGAAATGTTGTGGAGAAACCTTCCCGAGTATTTCTTTTCCAAGACCATTTCAGTTCTTTGATTTTTCCATAATGAAATTTTCACTTTCCAGCCTGATGTTTGTACTTGCTTGAAATTAAAGCGTTTGGGATTCATTGAAATAATCTTTTAACATTTTGGACTGATGTGGCACTTTTCAGTGACACCATAGGTCTTTTTTTCCCAACTTTATTTTATTTTAAATACCATGCTTCCAGAAAATCTGACTAAAGTTTTAGTTTACTTTCGTTTTGTACATTTAGAACTACTAGTGTGAACATTCATTACAAAATTTTAAATCTCTCTTACTGTATTTTTTTTTTCTATTTAAAACATGCTTCGGCGGCTCCTATGAAACTGTCATGATCTGTTCAGTTTTTGTATTAAGCTGAAACTTGTCATGGGTTACTATGTACTGAATACTTTTTTTTTTTTGTCAAAAAAGAAGTTCAAAACAAACATTTCAGCGGCCTCCAATAAAGAACCGTGAATGTTCCTAAATAATATTGAAAGGTTGCATTTTCTTTAAACATTTTGCTGAAAAAATACTTTTGTCACTGGAATTTCAGTTGTTATTTTATTATTATTATTTCAATTTTTTAATACTAAGAACGTTTTTTTTTTCTTCCTTTTTTTTCTTTTTTGTTTATCACTAAATTAAAATTGGCTGTCTCGGTTCGGTAATCCCCCTGGCGACGATCCAGCCCAGACATGATGTCTTCATATTGTCCCCTACTAATTACAGGCAGCTTTTAAGGCTTTAGAAGGTCCTGAGCAGTCATGAAACTAAATTATCTTATAAACCGATGAATATAACGACACACAGAAAAACATCTTATTACTCACAGCCTGAGTTTGTAGTTTTTTCTTTTAAATTTTTTCAATGTTGTATACTTCAATACCTGATAGGTGGATCAAATTAATAATTCATGAATAATGCGCGTCAAAATGCATCTTTGGAGTGAGATATTTTTCTGGAAATAATTGCTAGAATAATTAGTGATGAACTGAAATATTTTCTGACAGAGAAATTACTTGTGTCATAACACACAAGATTTGTTTTATCGTAGCACACGTTTTAATTTTGTTTCATGTCAAGATAACACACTCTCTTAAAATCTCGTGGAGGAATAACATTTGAGATATCAAGGCAATAAAACCATATTTTTTGTAAAAGTAGAAAATAGAGAAACATGTACAAAAAATTGGAGTATAGAATGAATAAGTAATAAATACGCAATGTATACATTGCTGAAATATCTTTAAAAAGTCTAGTATCGTGAGCTGAGATTTGTTGTTTTACGCTATTTTGTTCTTTCACTTATTTTATGTTTGAAAATTAATGGACGTTATTCTCAAAAATCTTTTGTCTACTTCGAAAAATAATGAACATAATGTTCTGAGTAGAAACTTCATTAAAATCGGCATTAGATAAATAAGTAATGATTTGGAATACAAATAAGTAATGTTCTCTTGTAGGGTAAACTTATTTTTCTTAAGGGTAAAATAAACTTTTATACTAATTATCGTCATAAGAAACTGTGTAGTACTTTTTAACGGCATCCTAAATCAAAATGTAATATTTAAAAAAAATAAATAAATAAAAATAAAATCGAACATTTTTGCAGAATGCATTTAATTCCAAATATCACTGCAAATGTTTAAATTTCTGAATCATCATTCATGCATTTTCTGTAATACGCTGTAGCAGCGTTTATTGTCGCTGCATCTTATAACACCTTCAAATATTTTCCAACGAGCTGCCATTACTTCATTTTAATAATTAGTGGAGATATTTTCTAAAAAATATAAACGTTCTTCTTTGTTAAGATTGTCTTTCATTTGTACTCATTTTGCTTTACTCACCCTTCTTTTTTAAAAATAATTATTCTTCTTTAAATTGGAAGTATTTCTTTTTAAAGAAGACTTTTAAAAAAGGCTTTCTTAAGTTTTGACGGGAAGTCTACATTGAAACATTACTAGAGGTATTTTTCACCCTAAATATTTTTAATCAATGCAGGATGTCTACTTATTCGCAGCTCCAGAGTTCGAAAACGCTACCTTGCGGTGATTAACAAAACTAAAGGAAAAGGTAAAACATTCCATTCCACGTGTTTTCTTTAAGGTAAAGTACAGGCTTCAGATAGTTTATGATTTAATGTAATTTCAGAAGAATAGAAAAGAAAGCTTCCCACAAACACGATGAAAAATTACTGTCATTCACTGCGTCAAAGCAAGTTATAAGTTACGGCATTTGTTTGTTTTACCTTTTTCATCCGCCATTAGACATCATTGGAGTTGCGAATTCAAAATTAATAATGAAAATGTACAAGCGTCCCTCGTATAACACAGTACTTCTACAACACGATTTCTATATTAAACGATACAAAACTTGAATTTAAATACTATTCGGTTTTGATGCAACACGAATTTAAAAAGGAGGAATTTTGGTTTTGTTCAATACACTGTTAAAAAATGTATGATAATTACTGTAATCACTGTAATACTTTGCTTTTATGAAACTTTTACGAAAAATTGGGTCTTCGGGTCCTTCCCTGTATAACATTAACTTTTAACTTTTAAATACATACTTCATTTTTCTCATCAGTGTTCTTAAAGCAAAGATATGAATATTATTTTGTTTCCAATGCATTGTAAGAAAATAACATTCGCAACTCCAGCGCTCGAATACGCTACCTTGCGGCGATTAACGAAATTTAAGAAAAAGGTAAAACATTGCGTTCCACGTGTGTCTGTTCATAAACATAGGCAGTCTGTTATGAGTATTTATTAACGCATTCGATGTGTCTTAGATTGCTTTGAGCAACAAAAATTGTTTCGTCCCTTAATGGTATTCTCAAAATAATGTTAGTTTTCATTATTTCCCTCTAAAAAGTGAGTTGATTTTCGTAAATGGCGAAAGCGTAAACACAAGAAAACTCTGGATTAATAAAATTCGCATTAGCATGAAATTCTCGTCTGTTCGATGCATTTTTTTTTTTTTGAAAGAGGATAACGTTATACCGGGTAATTTTTTTTTTTATTGTTTTGTGTGAATTTGTAAGAATATGTTTTTTTTAAAACCTTAAGCTCGAAAGAAGGATTTATAACATTAGCAGAAGAATTAGGGCTTTCATCCGCCTTGTTTAAAAATAATTAATTTAACTAACTTTATTTTACTGCAGCATTTTGTTGGAATGGACAGTATGTAAAATATTTTCTTGAATATATTATCGTAGAACCAAATGAAAAATATTTAACGCTGAGAATTTTCATCGACAAAATAGTGCGCAACTTTACTTTATTGCTTACATTATCAGCTGAAGAGTTTGGCTAAAAATTTGTTTAGGGTTATCGTTTTGGTATTGTGCGAGCAAAGAACCCTTGGTTAGATTTCACATGTTGTTTATAAACCATTTTTATTTTTTATCATGTGTGGATTAAAATAGTAGAAACATTACAGAATTCGATAAGATCAATTAAAAAGAAAACTACCACTAGGTAAAGGCACCAGTAGTGGCCACTGCTTCAGTAGTGGCCACTTTTAGGTTTATATTTTAAAAATAAGGATTCTAGGGGTTCCAGTGGATTCAAATTTGCAGGAGATAGACCTCAGGCTATGGTGTAGTGGGCAGTTCAAGGAGGAGTAGAGCATCATGAAAAATTGTTATCAACTATTTAATACGGTCACCTGGATTGTCGATCTTTTTTCAGCTGTATTCTAACGCTTCTCCGTAACGAGGTATATAAACATTGATTCGTAATATGAATAGAACAATGCTCAAAAATAATATTTTTAGAGCTGTAACCATTTTATGAAATGTGAAAGATCATGTTTGGAGCGTTTTCAACTTGAAATAGTTGCTTTTTTGGCTGACAGTTTACCTGGCCACTACTGGTACCAAAAAAGTTGGGAAATTCAAAAGTGGCCACCGAGTGGCCACTACTGAATCAGGAAGTTTTCTCATAAAATCAACACGGCTTTCCTTTCAATAAGTTGTAATCTCTTTACATAAAAACCTGCCTCATTTCTGACATAATATTATTGTGTGATCTAGTAGTGGCTACTCGGGGACCACTTCTAAACAGCAAAATGGCCACTACTGACTCATGTACATTATATAATGGCCACTGATGGATCAAATTTGAGGTTTGAAAAAAATTTAACAAATTGACATTCTATCATTTTTAAAAAATGGGAAGATTAAGGAAGAGAAGGGCTATAATATGCTCATTGAGTTTCAAATATGGTAATTGATAGGGTAGGCCCACAGTTTAAAAAAGTCACAAAAATATGCTTCACTGTGGCGACTGCTAGTGCGTTTACCTGTTCTATGGACACCCCGGATTACTTAACAGGCCATCCCCTAGGCCCATCGCCCTGACCTAGGGGCGCATATCATGGGTGGGGGGTGGAATTATTAAATAGCTTGTTGGTAAAAAAAAAAAAAAAAACAGGAATTTGGCGTCCTAGTGCAAAAAGAGGAGAAACATTCTACTAGAACCGAGAGAGAGATTGCAACCTGCTTGCTGAGCAGGCAAAAAAATGAAGGGGGAAGGGCATAATGCTTGATCGAAGTTATCCCTTTTCTGAGCAAAGCAGATAATTTTTAATTTCTTAGATTTAAGCAATCATTTCTTGAAAATACAGATTTTTTTAAGGTAAAATACTTATTAGAAGTAAGTCACACACAGTAAAATTAGAAGAAGCCATGATATATAAAATTCCCAGTTATAACACTTGTTTATGGAACAATTTTTCTCTTTGGTAGTCTAAATCATGTCAGTAAGTATGTGTTTTACAATTTATAATCTATTGACTCATACTTATTTATGACTGCTAATAGTCAGGGACGCCCAAAATTCAAATTTTTGGGAAGAGGGAAATTATCAGTTTACCGGATAAAACTTCAAAGCTTACCGAATAAAAAATACATACAATACCAGATATTTACCGCCAAAGTTTTATGATAGGTTACAAATATTGTAAAATTTCCGAAGTTGTGAAATATGTAACATTTACAGACTTTTTAAAAATTTTAAATTCAAAAATTCCCTGATTTCTGTATTTTATCGATGTACAAAACGTTCGTAGTTAATTCTTCACACCAATTTTATTTTCTAAAACCTTCATTAACTTAAGACATAGCTGAGAATTAATGATAATTTTTAGGAGTGTCTTGAATCAACACGGATGACTTAAAATTTTTGCATTAAATGCGATCGGTAAAATTAGAAGTCTAAAAGTCCTCAACTACACAATAAGACATGTAATGAGGGTTAAAAATAATGCTAAATACATAATTATAAATGTCCAAAAGGTAAAATCATAAGGAAAAGAAAAATGAGCAAGTATTAAGGAAGCGGATGCAATCGGATTTAGAAATGTGTGAAAAATTGGGATTAACACGTAATAGCGTAAAAAATGGCCAAGATGCGTAAGTTTAAGCTAATGTGTAAGAATTCGATAAATATGCATGTTCTTGAACTCAAAATCCATGACCAATAGTCAATTTCCATGATTTTTGAGCACTTTTTGCCGAAAATCATGACTTTCCATGACCATTTTTGATCTTACCCGAAATCCAAGACTTTCTTGGTGCATGGACACCCTGCCTTTAGTAGTATTGAAAACTTATGCTACTAATTTCCTATATCCATTGATATACCTTGGTAAGTTGTAGGAAACAAATTGTCCTAGGATTACATTGAATTGTGTACTTACTATTTTCTTGTGAACTAATGGTACCCGCACGGCTTTGCCCGTAGTAGAAAAATTAAAAGGTCTTTTGGTTCGCCTATGTATTTACAAATAATATATGGTGACTTTCTCGCCAATTGGCTTGCCCATGTTACGGTTCCACGTTATAACTTGGTAATTTATTCGTCCATCTTCTAATTTTGCTCGGGGAAATTGGAGTTAAATTGGACTTAAAATTGGAATAGGAAACGAACAAAATCAAATTTTCGAAAAATCGCTTCGAGATGCACACCCCCGTGCTACAAACTAACTTTGTTACAAATTTCATGAAAATTGGCCGAACGGTCTAGGTGCTATGCGCGTCAAAGACATCCAGACAGACAGAGATCTTGATATACAGACAGACAGACTTGCAGCTTTTTTCATTAGTAAAGATTTCTTAGTGATAATAATTATTCAGTTCATACTTACCAAAGTTCATATGTAGAGTACTTATAGAAGTACATTCATTTTCTTTTTATTTTTCACATTAGCGTACAAAAAATACAAACACAAATTTTCTACTAAAAACTTTTTATTTAATCCTAAGTACGTATGTACCTTGAAGAAAGAAATGTACAATAAAAATGTGATTAATATATTGGTACTTAATGTAACTATCATATTGAATCAATATTATCCATCAGTTATTTGAATTTAAAGTGAGTAATGTGAATTCTGAGGAAAGGATGTCAAATGGCCACTACTGACTCATGTATGTGGCCACTACTGAAAATCTCAGATTTCGGAGTGGCCACTATTGGATCAAATTTGAAATTTGGGAAAAAATGGACAAAAAATTGAAAAAAAATTACATTCTGGCAGTTTTAGAAAATGGGACGATTTAGGAATAGTTGGGCTATAATACGTTCATTGAGCTAAAGAATTGGAATTAATATTGTAGACCCACAGTTTAAAAAAGACATAAAATATGCTTAACTGTGGCCACTACTAGTGCATTACCTTATGTATCCGTGAGAATTTTATTGATGATGCATGATAGAATTAAATCAGAATTCAGAAATTAGAAACATACGAAACAGAAAAATTAAAATTAAACGATTCGGTAATTTGAGAAATAACTCAGCTACAAATGTAAAACAGTTAGCGCTAGCCAAACAAGGCAAAAAAGTATATCATCTTCCTCTTTCGATAACACTGTTAAACAAAGGTTTTGTTAATGAAATATTTATAGTGTTCTTACACTGTTAAAACCCGGGGTTCCAGACGAGTGAAAATATTCCCTCTAAGGTGAAAGCATAGTGCCTGAAGGTGCAACACAGGCTAGAAAATAGAGCAGAGGAGCCAGAACATCATGCAATCGCAGAAAGACTCATTGCGCATGCGCTTTTTGCCTTAGACATACATTCAACCACCTCAATATGGCGGACAAATGATGATTGCGTTTGTGTGTCTTTCACATTGAATGAAGTACACTATTGGATTAAAACCCAACTTTTCTAGGATTAATTATCCGAAATGACAAGTAAGTACAGCTTTTGATCACTTTGTAGCTTTTAGGGCTTTCAAACATAGTTAAGTGTTTAAAAGTGCATTTATTGCTTTTCAGTAACCGTTAGTCTTCTAGTTCTCGTTTAGCGTTACTATCGTGAAATTTCCATCATTCAAAACGCTACTAAAAATATCTGTCATTATTTTCTTGAATACTCGATAAGCAGCTTTTATTAATCACCAAAAGAACCTTAATAAAAAGGTTTCTTGTGCTGTAATTATAACAGAAAGCTAGGGAGAAAAAAAAATCTCTCTCAGTCTAGCTCTTTTTTTTTTTTTTTTTTGCTTTCTCATTCAAGTGTTAGAATCATTTCCTGTTAGCGGTTGATGCTCGATAGCGTTAGAAATTCCTTTTGGTTTTTTATTTAACTGGTTGAAAAACTTTATGTGCATTTATTTTGTTACTCTTTTTTAACGTTTATGAAACGATTTTGTTCTTCCGTAATTGTAATATCCCAGAATATTTTTGGCTCATCATGTAAATAATCCATAAGTACAGCTATGCTTCATTTTCGGAATACGTCATGTTTTAGTAAATGTATAATTTCTCACATGTTTTAAATAATTACTCGTTTTTAAATTATAACGTATTTGTGACAGATGTTTGATACCAAGTGGAGGGGTAGATATTTATTGTTTTATTAATTTTTAACATTACTTTTTGTTAAATAAAACCATCAGAACCCTGAATTTTTTCACATGCTTTTTAACGGCCCCAGAGTTATTATTCATATTATTTATTTTATGAATTTTTAAGAAAACGATAAAGATTTCACCTGTCCGCAAAGTTTTTCATTTGCTTTTACCGCTCCCGTGAGTCAAAAGAGGTTGAGAAACACTGAGTTAGAGCACGATCAGATGAATTAAAGCTATGAGCACTTCTTAACTATGTTGAAAGCTCTGAAATATGATCAAATGCTGTAATTACATGTTTTAATCATTCCCAATACCGAGTTCAATGTGAAAATGTCCAAAACGTAGAATATCATAAATCAAAACAAAACTTAAAAAAGGAAAAAAAAATACACAACTGTATAAAAAACGCACACATTACGGGGGAGGGGGGAGGAGGATCTATAGTAAGGGTGCCATTTCTCTCTCCGAAGGTTCCCTTTTTTCACTCCGGCTGTCTAGTTTTTAAAAGGTGCCTGTTTTTCACCCTATTTAGAGGTGCGTTTTCGGCTCCGTATTGGGTGCCGCTGGTGAACAAGCGTTTCTCCCCTGAAAGGTGCCGAATGCATCCTGTAGTTTTAACAGTGTATGGCCACAATGAAAATGTAGTTCCATCAAGAATTGATAAACATCGAATTCAATATTGTGGAAATGGCTTCTTACAACTACGAACTAAGAAATATGCATTAATTTCTAACGTTTAGTAATGCTTCTTGAATTCTCATTTCTTTCTACGTGGGCCAGAATATCCAGAAGACTTTAAAAATTAATTTAAAAAGAATAAAACAAAAAAGTCATGCATACAAACAAAAATTACTAGGTTTAGTAGCATTTTCTACGTTACGGCGTGCGTTTGTTTTACCTTTTTCATCCGCCATTAGACGGTGGCTGCTGTGCCCCCTATAGTTTGTTGGAGTTGCGAATTTTATATTTTGTATTGTTGTTGTTGCTCAGACGAACTTTATTGCTATAGTAAAGCTCAGATTTTTTTTTTCTTATTCGCAACTCCAATAAACTATAGGGGGCGCTGCAGCGACTGTCTAATGGCGGATGAAAAAGGTAAAAGAAACAAATGCTGTAACTTATAATTTGCTTTGAAGCTTAATGAATGAGGGTCATTCCATAGTGACTAAAGTAACATTCGCAGCTGTTTTTCAAACTCTTTTTACTTACACCGGGAGAAAAAATAAATGTGTTTTGGTTTAACATGCAGATTTAAAATGTACAAGGTGACTATTTTTCCTTTCTACCAAGAACTTGAAGTAAAATAAGCACTGGCAGGTGTTTTTTCACCAAAAAAGGCATCGTGACTAACGTAACATTTTCGCAACCCTGAAAATCAATGCTTATGTTACGAGGCAAATTTTTCTGAAACTTATGCAGGCATTTAAAATTGGCCGATATATTTGTGACAGGTAAACAATTTTTTTTAAAAATGTATTACATATTTGTTACAGATGAATTTTTTTTGGCCCTTAATGGTACTTTTACGAAAAACTGTGTGTGACTAACGTAACGTGACTAACGTAACCATCAAATAACAAGCAATGAATGCATATAAAAAACTTTTTGTAATGAATTTCTTGCTCTTGTATTACTTTTACACTTTTTAGGAACCTTCTTTGTGTTGCATTTATGGTTCTTTCTTTGCTTTTTTTCTATATTAGTGTAAGAAATTGAATGGAAGGATTCGGTTCAATTAACTCAATTTGAATGTGCGGAAAAAACTGCTTTTACAAACTGAATAACATCATTCTTGGGCTAATTAAATCCTAAATATCTATCTTTTAAAAATTAACTTTATGCATGTTGATAGTTTCACCAAATTCTAGTATTCTGCCTATATACTAGTTATCGTCATAAGAACCTCCGTACTACTTTTCAATGGCATATTATTTTTTAAGGTTTACTGATTCATCAAACGATTAATGTTGTGCATGCTTTTGAATTAAAATATAATATTGAAAAAAATATTGGAACGTTTTTGCAGAATGCATTTCAATTCCAGATATCACCGCAAATTTTTGAATTTCTAAATGATCATTCTTGCATTTTCTGAAATATATGGCAGCAGCGCTTATTGTCACTGTGTCATGTAACATCTTCAAATGTTTTCTAAGGAGCAACCATTACTTCATCTTAATAATAGGTGGAGATGTATTTTTTAAAAAATAGAGAGGTTCTCCTTTGTTAAGACTGTATATCTATTATCTTAATTCTTAAGCTTGGATTCTTGTGTTAAATGCACATTCAGCAGAGAACTCATTTTGCTTTACTCACCTTTTTCCCTTTTAATAGTTCTTTAAATTGGAAGTATCTTTATAAACACCTTTAAAAAAGTATTTTCTAAGTAAACAGAAGGTCTACAATGTAATATTACTGTTATTTTTTCACCCTTTACATTTTTAATCAATATAGAATGCTACATACACTGTCAAAACTACGGGTGCCTTTGACTAACTATTTGGCTCCCTGGGGTGAAAACACCGGGCCTCAGGGTGCAGTAGAGGCTAGGAAGTGTGATCAAGGTGAATGACGCTAATAAATGTGAAAACGGACCTCTTAATGCATGGGTGAAACGCTGGCGCATGCGCTCTCCGCTCTGACATCATTCAACCACAATCAATGGCGGACGCAAGAATAACTACGCACATGCACTTTCCCATTGAATGAAGTACGAAATTGGATTAAAACTTATATGTTTCTGCGATTTACTCTTCAAAGTTTCGCGTAAGTACATGCATTTGATCATAGTGTAGCTTTTAAGGCTTTCGAAC
Source organism: Uloborus diversus (assembly GCF_026930045.1). Lineage (NCBI taxonomy): Eukaryota > Metazoa > Arthropoda > Arachnida > Araneae > Uloboridae > Uloborus > Uloborus diversus. The sequence continues at coordinate 117,765,436 of NC_072735.1, forward strand.
ATATTTAAAATTGTTTCAAAGGTACGTTGATTCTTCAGTTAGCCGTTATATACATTTGCTATTCCTCTCATGCATAAATTTTACCTAAAAATAGCTATCAGCACCGGATAAGTAACATTTAATAATCAAAACGCTTAAATTAGATGATATTTGAAAAGTTATTTCAACTATTAATTTTGACTATGTGGTTTTACTTGCTTGTATTATCAACAATCTTGTGGATTTTTAACTAAGAGATTCATTGTTAGCAATGTGATGCACTCAGCAAGTGAACGGAAACTCTAATTACGATGATGCAAATAGCAAAAACATAACAGCACGAAAAAAAAGGAAAGCGGATTGAGAAAAAGAAATTTCTTCTCCGTCTCGATTTTTTTATTTTATTTATTATCTCGTGTCTAAGTTAACTAGCTTTCCTCGGCGTTATTGCTTAAAGCGAATGACTGAACTTTTTTCGTCACTCTAGTAATAGTAAGAATGAATAACTCGTTAGAATTTGTTTTGGCTTTTAATTTATCGAAAGACTTTTGTTCTTTTATATTCTTTACGGATATTCAAATGTCGAATCATATATACGTACGTACTAATATGGTGCTCTTTGATTAAAATTTCGAACGTGATGAAAGGTTTTATTTTTCCATGATTGCAACATAATTGAATATTTATTGTTCGTGTAAATGATTTACAAATAGTACCTACGTTATTCATTTTCGGTACGATCGTGCTGCAGTAAATGTCAATAACATATTAAAATTACTGAGCAATCCAAGTGGATGTACGAAAATTAGTGCACGGCAGACAAATTTAAGTCATGAACACTTCTAAACTATGTTCGAAAGTTGAAATGTGATCAAATGCCTTAAAGTACAAGTTTTAATCATTTTCAGAACTATTCAATGTGGAAAATGTACCAAGACTTAGCTTTTTATAACTCAAAACAATAAATAATAATGTATACAATTGTTTACGGAAATGCACACAAAACCGAGGGGGGGGGGGGTGCTCAGCAACAGAAAACAGAGGGTGCCAATGTTCTGCCATAGGGTTCCGTTTTTCACCGCGGTGCACGCTGGGTGAAGGGTGCCGGTTTTTCGCCCGTGTTAAGGGTGCAATTTCGGTACCGTAAAGAGTGCCGCTGGTGAACAAGCTTTTCACCCTCGAAAAGTGCCAAATGCAACCTGTAGTTTTAACAGTGTATTCAAAATTGTTCATGAAAATGTACATTAAATTAAATAAGTTTTAAATATTATCAGTCATTTTTAGAATGTTACGTTAGCCACATGCAGCTGTTACGTTAGTCACAGCTCAAATGTTACGTTAGTCACACTAATTTTTTTATATCTACTGATACTAAAATAAATATTTTGCACTTTTTAAGTAGATATGACACAGATGTAAGAAAATAAAAAGTGCTGTTTGGTTCAATCATCTGATTTAGTTTTTTAAGCAGAAAATAATACATTTTCGTGACTAACGTAACGTAAATATTTTCAGTGAAATAACCAAATTAAGTAAAATACTTATTTTACAATGTATGCAAAAAGAACAGCCAATTTTATTAAGCCAACATCTAATCATTAAGAATAAACATAGTTCTTTTAAAAATTTGCAAATTTTTTTACATTACACAAGAAAATGTAGACGCATGTTTTTTGCACATGCTAAGCCTTTTCTACTACCTCGCACTTTTAGAGTCAGAAGAAAAACACCGAATGAAATTTTTGCAAACTGTTACTGGATTTATGTACTAGAAAGTATGCTGAATGAAATGATATGTCACAATTAAGGCTTTGTGGGAAAAAAATTTCTGAGGTTGACATTTCTATGGAATGACCCATGACAGTAATCTTTCATCGTGTTTGTGATAAGCTTTCCTTTCTACTGAAATTACATTCACCACAAACTGTCTGAAGCCTGTAATTTACCCCAAAGAAATCACGTGGAACAGAATGTTTTACCTTTTTCGGTAGTATTGTTGACCACCGCAAGGTAACGTATTCGAGCTCTGGAGTTGCGAATAGAATGCGTTTTGTTCTTAGTAAAGATAGTTGATAATTATTTTTTGTTATGCATAATAGTTTTAATTTGAGATATGTAAAATAATTAAGTTTTATTGTTTATCACACCTCTTATTTTTAAATCAGTGGGTCTTTGTTCTGGTAGTCAGTTTTCGTCTGTATATTCTATTGAGGCGAAATTTCAGCAATTATAAAATTTGTACCTTATGACTTGGTTTCGACATAACACGGTACACATTCCTTGATTTACATTATTTCAAAATCTCGTATAACACGTTTTCGATATAACACGAAACATGGTTTCGATACAACACGGTACTCATTGACATGATTTATGAAATGTACATGATTAATTAGGTTAAAAAAAAGTAAAAAAAAGTATTTATAAAAAAGTCTCGTATTACACGGAATGAATTAACCGTGTTATACAAGGAATACCTGTACAATTAAATTAATTTTTTTTTAAATAATAGCCGCCATTTTTAAAATGTTACGTTAGTCACATCTAAACTGTTACGTTAGTACTAGCTCAAATGTTACGTTAGTCACACTAATAATTTTATATCTTTTTATCTACTATATCTAAAATAAATGTTTTGCTTTTTTTTAAGTAGATATGATACAGAAGTAAGAAAGTAAAAAGTGTTGGCTGGTACAGTTATCTGGTTTAGCTTTTAAACAGAAAAAAGTACATTTTCGTGATTAACGTAAGCAAATATTTTCAGTGAAATAACCAATCGAATTAAAATACTTTTCTTATAATATATGTAAAAAAGAACACTCAATTTTATTGGGTCAAATTCTAATCTTTCATAATAAACATAGTTCTTTTTAAAGTTTTACATTACGCAAGAAAACTTAGGTAAATTTTTCGCTTATGCTAATGCTTTTCTTCAACCTTGCACGTTTAGAGCTGAAAGAAAAACACCGAATGGATGCAATTTGCAAAATATTACTGGATTTATATACCAGAAAGTATGCTGAATGAAATGATAGGTCACAATTAGGTCTTCGTGAATTTTTTTTTCTGAGGCTGAGGTTGACATTTCTACGGAATGACCCCCTACTAAAAAAAATGATATGAAATTGAAGTCCGAAAGTTGCCATTTCAGGCTATGTCTTGCCAAGCTAAGGGAGAAGAAGTAAGTGCGTAGCCGCTCTTTTCCCGAAAGTGAAATCTTTAAAACGCAATTTTATCGTCAAGGGGGGGGGGGGGTCAAGTTCTTCTTTTGGACTGCGCTTGGGTGCCACACTTGAATTTATCCGGCCGGGGAACGGGCCACTAATCCCCCACCTATATCCGGCAGTGATTGAATACGATATAAGATTATGACAAACACAGCGGATCTACGATTGAAATATTCATCGTAGACTCTGCGCCACAATGCTGTAGAACTCTGCCCTTTTTCATTATTAAAGACTATTTCTCAGTTTACATTCTCTGTCATATTTATTTATTTATTTATTTAGAAGCTAAACAGCTTCACATACAAAGAGGACTGCGTGCCAAGCGCCTTGACTCCGGACACACACAGGAAAGATTTACAACACAAGAGAAGGAAACAACACCCAGGGCACTGGCGGGAATCGAACCCGCGACGTCCGGCTCAGAAGACGAAGCTTCTACCACAGAGCAATGTAGGCCCCTCCTGTCATAATCCTCACGTTCTGCTTCCGGATTTAAATTGTTGCCAAAAACAATGAAAAATAATAACAAGTCATTACTTCCGCTTTTAAATTCTTGCCACAAACAATGAAAACTGACAGCAATTATTATAAAGTTAATTTTGTAAATAAACAAATTTCACGACTCAATCTAAGAATGTTTTCAGCTTGCTTGCGATAGAGCGCAAGCGTATTTGTGTCGCGTCTCATTAATGGATGACTGTTTGCTACTGTTTAGAAGACAGAGATAAGCCTTCTACGAGTATCCTCATACACATAATAGCCAATGATCGAGAAACCCACGAGTTTCAACAATGAAACTCGCGCCATGGCATGATAATTTGATAATATGTTTTGGTAATGTTTAACATGCAGGGAAAGGCTTTATTGTGACGAGGCTGAACTCGATCCGGTAACTTAGCTGTTTTACTGGTAAGACTGTGTCATTTCAGGGGAATGAAGAAACGAAAAAATGGTCAACGCGCCACGGCATGATAATTGTTGAAACACGCGGGTTACTTGATCATCGCCTATTATATATAAGAGGATGTAACGAAAACAACTGCTGTGCCATTCGTCTCGTACACAAAAAGATATAAAAAGGTACTGCTCTTCTATACATGGTAAAATCGATAATGAAAGCATCAATCATAAAATTTTTCAATGCTCCAGCTAAGTAGTCCATTGGAACATTTAGTAACCATTGACAACGGTGGTTTTTTCCCCTCTATTTTCACGAGGAGTGTTCTATAATGAACCTCCGCAGTAGCTTTTGGTAGACGTCTGCATTCGTTTCCACCATTTGAGATGCGCTTATGATGGATGAAAGCTTTTGTTGTTTTATCTCCCCGATCCATTTACGTAATTATTTTGCTGAAGCTGATTCATAGCACGAAGCACACGTTTCCGGAAAACTAGTTTAATAGTAAAAGGAAAAGAAAACCCTCTTAAATATGATAAATATGACTACACATACACACATAAAAATATACACACACATATCTATACACATGATTTTACTACAGGGGTGCCCATCCCCCTCCCTTCAAGTTCAATGGCGCAAATCTCTTCCTCCCCCCCCCCAAATTTTTGTTCTCAACCTTTTCCCTTTTTTAAATTTTTATTTTTTAGCTCTTTATTTTTTTATTTCATTTATTTTTTTAAAAAGTATTTTTTTTATTTATTTTAAATTATTATTATTATTACAGTCGGACCCCAATTTAACTAATTCATCGGGACCGAAACTTTTATACGTTAAATCGGGGCTACTCGTAATATCGGGGTGAGAAAAAAATGAACTTACCTTATCTAAAAGCCCTAATAAGCAACTGCACAAAAATATCCATGATTAGAAAGTGTGAACTATTTATTTAGCATTCCGCGACTTATTACACACTAGTTAATTTGAAATTTTAAAGTACTCAGTAGTAGATGTTAGACAATTTCCTTGATACATGATTCGAAATAGTTCTCTTTCGCCTTTATGGCGAGAAAAAAATACTGTGTCATTTACAACCTGCTGCATAAGATATGTTTTCACAGTTTCCAATGCCATGTAAAGCATTTGAAAAAGTAAGTTTTAATGGGAGTTCCATTATAGCTTACTGCATCAGAATCGCTATTCATTGGTTGCCCCCTCGCCCGTTAAAAATGGCCGATTCCAAGAAAAGTTTTTTTCAGCTTCGGACAAGATGGATGCATCATTTGGAAAACAATCCAAGATTTCCTAACTCAAATTAACAAAAAAAAATTTTTTTTTTGGCTGTTAAAATAATTTGTTAATTCTGGGTTTATTCGGTAAATAATGGTTTTTTGCCTTCCTTTTAGTCGGAGAAAAAGAAAAATTCGCTAAATTCGCGAATTCCGTTAAATAGAGGTTCGTTAAACCTGGATCCGACTGTATTTTGTTAGAAAAGTTCTGTGCCACACTTTGGACACCCATGTTTTACTATCAAAAGACAAATACAATATCAAAAACTGGCGCAATCAATTTCGGTAACGCCATCTGTTTCAAAACAGCGTTTGCCATTATGAGTTCTTAGCATTGCCCCTTTCTCTTACTGTTGGGGGGGATCTCCGTTTTCAGCACTTGTCTTAACCTATACGTGAAAGGAGCATTTGAAAAATAATTGGGAGCTGCAGCAATGTAGTAATTAATAGCGAAAAACTAATGATTGTGTACCGGAATACAGGCGAGTTAAGGTTTGGATGAACTCTTTTACCAGCTGCGTTGCTTGGTGTTGCACGGTTCACCCCGAAAATAAAAGGTGTGTCAATTGAAGCGTGTTCAACAATCAGGTTTAAATAAAAGAAAAAAAAGTGTAAAATTTCCCATAAGCGTGCAGAAAAGAGCAATTTTATGACTCAAAATTAAATTTAGATCTCTTTGGACATTTTTAAAATTCAACCCCTCACCCTGTAGGAATTCTTGAGCATCAAAAGACCGCTGTGCTAAATTTTCAAAAGATCCATCGTAAACTGTATATTTGTACAAAAAACATACAGACATATCCACATGCATCCACTTTTATGCATACAGATTTTTTTTTTGTTTTTTTCTTCCTCTTTTTTTTATTGCACTTTTCTTTTTTTAATCAGAGAACTAGTTCTTTTTGTGCTGTGTTGGGAGCAAGCGCAATTATCATATAAGAATTTTAGCCAACTCTATTGAGGCTTCAATATTTGACCTTTAATACTTTTATTCATTGAGTTTTTTCTTTCTTGCAGCTTGTATGATGCAAACTGCAGACGATGCTCAAAATAACGAAATGAAGCAGAAATTATTATTATTTAATACATAAAAAGGATGACCAGCAGGACCGCAACTGACACACAGTTTTTTACGTCCTAAAAGCAAATAATAAGATGTAACATATTTTCAGGTTTTCACGTCCCTTACGAACTTTGCTAGTGCTCTTTAAAAGCTTCATTGGAGAGCATCCAATTTTTATCCTATTTCAGATGCAACAAGTTTACCATTTGTTGCTTGTGTAGATTATTTCTTTATCCCTTCACCCAACATGTATGCCAGAAATAAATTTTAAGACTAGCCCTCTGTTATGTAGTACTAAACAAACAAATTGGCAACTGCCCAGTTATGAATGGACATTCATTTTGAAAGTGCTTTTTCTGCCAAAAAGTGATGAGTTCAGGTATGTGCCTCTAGAATGCAAATGCGAGTTGAGGTAAGCACAAGTCGCTTTTTACTGTTGCCATTAATGAGATCTCACGTGTTTGAGTGAAAAGCGTGACCTGCAAAACGTTTGAGTCACGCGTTTACACATTTTCCGTGAATTGTAATGTCCAAGCTTAAATAATTATTTGTCTAAACATATGCCGTCGTGTCAGAAGACAAGCATATCTATTCAAAATACACACTAGTTAATTTTTAGCGGCAAGCTTGTTAATATTGTAATTGTTTTAGAATTATGAAGTATATCATCGTTAAAATTTTAGAGCGTAAGTAAGTAAAGGAAGATTCCACAATGATGCTACTTTCATGAAGCACGAAGTTTATCCAGAAATAACTGAATTTTACTTTCTCCCCCAAAAACTTCGACTCTGTAATATTCAGTTCAATCTCTCTTCAGATGGCTCAGGCTACAAATTATTTCGAAGATATCAAATCTGTTTTTGCAGTTAATCAAATGTTGCGTTATCTATTACAGACTATTTTTGAGGTTTTCAATCTGCGTCGGAGACTATAAAAAATATGTAACCGGACTAACAACTAAGCTTCAATTCGTCGATAACACACCTTATTTAGTTGTTTGAGCCCAGGAGAGATGGTATTTGAATAGTCGGAAATGGAAGAGAAAGATCTAGAATACGAGTTTTAAATTTCAGAAGTCCAAGGACTCTTTTCAGAGCAAAACTGGTCTAATTATCCCTTAGGAATCTCCTCTTTTAGGTGTTGTGATAAATACATTACACTCCCAATTATCCGTGTAATAGGATGGCACCGTAACCGCAGAAAAGCCAATTTGCGGATAACCAGCAAACTTGGTAAAAATTATCCTAGTGTATGCAATAGCTTAAAAATACCAATAACACTCGCATATACCTTCAAACCATAGCTAAAAATAACAGTACATATATGTAAAAAATGCATGAAAAAGTTTTAAAAGGATCGCTCATTATTGAAAACGGATTGCACACATGTATATATTATTTCAAGACTGCAGTCACTCTTTTATGCGTATAAGTAGTGCATATCTATAATTCAGTAAAGTGGGGCTACATCCAAAAATCAGTAAGTAGTGTGAATCTAAGGCAGTAAGTAATACAGATTTAAAAATCAGGTTTCAACTAGTGAGACTTCGATAATCTTGGAAGGTTTGATATCATTGTTAGGGATGGAGAAGAATGAAATAGGAATGTCTAAACATAGATTTTGCACTTGTTAAGTTGAAATGTATGCATTTGTTTACATTCAGCTGATCATCGCCGATTTTCATTCGTTTGAAAGTGTGAATGGCCGCGGACAATTGAGAGTTCACTATACTAGTAAAAAAATATCGCTTCTCATTTCAATTGAGAGTGGCTTTTTTAAAGAAATGATTAATGTATGAGGAAGTAAGAAAAAAAGTAAATTGGATAAACATAGAAGTAAAGAGAAATAAAAAAATTCAAAAGTCAAAATTTATTGTACAAACATTTCTTAATCAAATATTAGTCCGAATTCTTTTTATTGCAATGTTTTCTGCGTATAATTTTTACTCAATGAGGTTGCAGTTGTATTCTTGAAACTAGAATCGATATGTTGGAACATAAATAGGGAGTTTTACTATGAGGTCCGTTTCTACATTGACATTTCTTCTATAATTTGTTTCTTATTATACTACCGAAAAGAAAAAAAACCTGTTCATCACCTAAATGTGTTGTGTGGAATACACAGTACAAGATGTTTTATCTAGAAGTGCAGTTTAATCATATCTGAGAAGTAAAAACAAAATTTTTAAAATTTTTATACGTTTCGCATAATTCAATTAGTTACTCACATATTGAGCGGATCCATATAATCCAGTTGTTTCCAGAATCAAAACTGGGGAAAATAGTTCCAACAGTGGTGTTTTAAATATTTTTTTTTAAAATTATTAAACGTTTAACGAAACCTGCTGGTTATTTTACTGATTTTTTTAATTGTTACTGAATATTGGGGTCTTTGGTATCAGTTATTTGAAACACGATGTCGTTTCTTTTAAATTTCAAAACAGTCGGTTGACTTACTAATATCACTTTTACACTTACTTACACGGTGATTTGTTTGGCAAAGATGTTGTAGTTGGACGGGTTTAATACTTCCGCTTTATTTATTTTCTTCTGTACTATTCTTTTATAAGGACGCTTTATTTACTACAGTGAGATCCCGTTACAACGAACACCAATAAAACGAAATTTCTGTTTCAAATAAATGAATTTTCAGTCCCAATGCAATTGCTGTCACATTGCTTGAATTCTGTTACAACGAAACTCCCGCTACAGCTCACAAAATTTGTGGTTTCTTGAAGTTCGTTGTAACGGGATTTCACTGTATTTTTTAAATTCATACTCTACTTATTTTTTGCTTTTAAAGCCAAATTACAATGAAAGCATGGTTGAGCATCAGCATGAGGCTTCCCACCAGTCGTCAGTCTATTTAATGCCTGTTATATATATTCGTGTTTGACAATAATTACAACAACGTGAAAAATGATTTGATTTTATCTATCTTTCCCTACATGCAGTTGAAAAAGTTAGTGCACTTGCAACTCTAAGATAATTGCACCTATAATGGATACTACACCAGAAACGGATAACGCCCGCGAAAAATAAACATTAGGGTAACGGCACCAGTAGCGCACATGCTTAAGACATCGCACTAAGGTTAACTCAATTTTCTGAGCTTTTTAATGTATTTAGACTTTTTAAACTATTTCTCTCTCATGCACCTACATCTCATTTAACGCTTGGCTGCTTCTGGATCTTATAAATTTGTTAATTCTATTTTTATTTGCTCAATTTCGAAAAAAGGTCCAACTCCCAGTAACAGACACGGACAATTCTGATGAAACCCAGTAACAGACAGGATTAGAAAAGGATGATTAATGGACAGAATTACCCTTTTCTCTTCAAAATATGCAAAAGTTCTTTATTTTTAGATTTAAAACCTTGTTAAATTCAAATGGAATGAAACACCGGCAGGCTTCGTGGTGGCTGTTCATAAACTTCCACCGCTGCCTTGTAAATACCAACTGGCTCATGAAATTCATTCTGATAAACACTAAATGGTTGCACCGTATTCATGGGTCGCAGCAACATCAGTTTTACCCGCCTAAAAGTCTTATTATTTAAATTCAAATTTACGACTGTCTTGTCAGTTACTGGTGCCGTTACCCTATACTTTTTTTTCCTAGCTAGGTAGCTCCTTAAAAATTACCCCTTATTTTTTTCAGGGGATCACATTGTTTGAAGACATTATCCACTTCTAGTGTGTATCCGCTATAGGTGCAATTATTTTAAATGTTTTCAAATTATTGTTTGGTCATCTTAACAGCAAGTTAAGTAACATTGAATACAGAAAATATTGATTAGGATAGACAGACCAGTGAATGAACAGCTCGCAATTAAATAAGTAAATGAATGATGTTTCAAAAGTTATTTCTTACATGAATTGGCTGAACTAGCTTCCTTCTACAGGTACATTTACGAAAACTAAACCGATTAGAAAATTCTGTGTTTGTCCACATACAGCACAGGTTGAGGATGTTCATTCAGTGGGTTCACGCACTTTTGTTTATTTCAACCCCAAAAAACCTGACACAAAACTGCATAAGTTCTCCCAGTACTTAAAAATAATCACACAGATCAATTATTATTATTATTTATTTTTTTGTTATGTACCAAATGCAACTGTTTCTAACGGTGCTGAGAATTTTCGAAACTGAAATTGCACCTTGCTCATTCACTTATTGGTTCTCTGGTGGTGTAGTTGCACATATTTTCTGAATATTTAAGCAAACATTTCAGAAAAAAAAATATCCTACTCAGTTTCAGAGCAAGGAAAAATATAAGGCTTGAGTTTTTAAGCTAAAAGATTTTTCAAATATATTTCCTTGAAAGCGACTATTTTAGCTAGAACAGCAACTGCAATCTAGGAGTAGAACGATTTAATTTACATATTTTGGAACTTATTGAGTGTTTTACATTGAAATAGTTTCTGCAAAAATATCAATGTCTCTGTGAATTAGATTTGCTCACTCCTAAGTCTAAATACGCACAAAGAGAAATATCTGTTGGGTACCTCAAAATCGAGCGAAAGCTTTTCTTTCAAGTGACAAAACTCTTTCCATTGCGTCAGCAGAATGTTGAAAGCTTACTATGATAACGCACGATCGTTTTGCAAGACGTTAAGAAAGGTGGACTGCTTTTTATTTCTATATCTTAGCCGGATGTACTTCATTCTCACTCAAAAAGCAAAAATATAGCAATTCAAACTTTTGTTTGAAGAGCAATGTATGAAAATTGTGAAATTTGCACTTTGATGCATCGCTTTACAGTTAAAAACAAGTGTATGGTGAAAAAAATTATTTTTAATTTATGAATTGAATCGAAGAAAGTCTCAAAAACCTGGGTTATTTGCAAAGTTTGTCAACTTTCAAAAGTCAGTAATGTATAAATTATGCTTGCTGAAGTTCATCTTTCAAACTAATTTGTTAACTTTATTGATAATTGACTTCGTAATTGCTATTACTCACTTTTGTTTTTAGCAACCGTTAAAACGCTTGTCCCACTCAAGACAGAGTGTATAATAAATACTTCGAAGGAAGAATTTCAGTGTTAATTCCGTTTATTCAGTAGGGGAAGCTGCTGTATCCACGGACGGTTGTACCTACGGACGTTGGTCGGGAAATTCCGGGCATCGTCGAGAGAGATCCTAATTGGGGCTCAACGTGTTTGTCACAGCCCTCTCCAGTACCCCAGGAAGTTTCAACGCCATCAAACGAACATTTAAGATTCTATCACATTTTTTCGGTTTTAGCAGGATCTAAGTAAAAAAAATTGTGGGCAAATTCATTTTTTTTTCATCCGTCGTGGATTGTATTATTCATTTTTGTTGTAGGTATCATGATTCCCTCTATTTTGAAGGTTTTTTTTCTGATTTTTAATGTTGTAAAACTGTGGTCCTGTTGATGTGACTGTCTTGCAAAACCAAAATAGCGTACCTTTGTACCCAAGGACATATAACCATGTGTACCCACGAACGGAATTTTTAGTGTCCTTGGGTCACACCTGAGTCTTCTTGCAAGGTGAAGTACCTCAAAATGGCACCTTGTCATCAACGTCCTAAATTTGCTTTCAACAATGATGATGAATTTAAAGTAGGGCTTAAAATAGTGTTGAAGTAACCCTCACCTGTTGTAGGATCTACAAACCGTGACCGTCAATCCCACCTGTTTTCATTTGAAGTCGACTTTTTTAGATTTTTGTTGCTTTAATCTAAACTGAGTTTTTTTGTAATGGTTTAATTTTGGTTAAAGGTATCAATTTGCATATAAATTGAAGTTATTATGTAGGTACATAGAGAGCCATACTATCATGAATCTAGTCATTTTTTTTGTTTAAAAACATATTAATTATTCATAACATCATTAACTCTCTTAAAATAATAACTTTTTTAAAGAGTTCACTGAGATTCTAAAAATTAAGAAAAATTTAAAAAAGGGAAAAAACTTTCGATTCATTTTCAAAGTTTAATTTCTGTTGGATATTTTATTTAATGTTATTTTAAATTTATGTTAAAAGTATTTCTATATAAAATGGCTTATGAAAATGTATTGAGTATAATTGAGTTCCTCAGACCTATTTATATATTATTTTTTCATATGGTCCATGAGTACAAAGGCACCTTTCCACGGGGTAAACGGGGTGTTGTACCCACGGACAAAATACATGGTTTTTAAGAAATTTTTTTTGAAGATGGAAGCTTTGAGATTTTCCCCTGACAAAAATTGCCAAATAAGATGATAAGGTGTAGATTTTTTGGCAAAAAACTTTTCCGATCGATTATCCATTGACAGAGACCAGCAAAAATTGAAAAGTAAATTTTGTCCGTGGGTACAGCATCTTCCCCTAACATTCAAAAATGATGCCATTGAAATTTTCGTCATGCATTTAACTAGGGATATGCCGATTAATCGGCCATAATCGGCCACTTTGCGGATTATTTGTAATCGGTCAAATTTTGCTGATTAATCGGCGGTACTTTTAAATATAAGTTGATGCTTTTGTTAGTGTTTGAAATTGAGATCTAAATTTGCGCAAAAACTATGTAGAACAAGAATTAAAGAATAGTTATACAGAAATACTTTTTGAAAATTTACACAAAAATTACACCTATAGTTTTTTGCAAACCACTTAGAAACGACTTTTGTTGAGATTCGCATCCCAAATATCGAAGATTTCAAGTTTGATTCAATGGGTAGGGTAAAGTGGAGTAAAATGGGTCAGTTTGTAATTAACGCAATGTAAATTCAAGCAAATAAGTTTACTTACAACCATAATTTGTACTAATATTTCTTAGTTTATTGGCAAGAAATTTCAATCTAAAAAAAGTTTCTCTTGTAAATATTAACAACAGAAAGAAAGTTTAGAAATTAATAAAAACCTTTAATACTTTATTAAATAACAGGGAAAATAAAAAATATTTCCTCAGGACAGAAGATTCGAAAAATCATTCTTATAGCCAAAGTTTTCACCAAATTGGTGGCTGAAACTTTGCGAGAAAAAGCTTGGCGATATATAGCTAAGTGGTCGCCAATTCAAGATATTATTTTAGTATGTATTGAAATCAACGCAGATTCACATCAAAAACACGCGTAAACACCGCTTTTGGAATCTCCAAATGCAATCAAAAGGGGACATAGTACACAGTAGGGGAACATAGTAAGAGATAATATGTTTTTTTTTATATATATTTCAGTGTACAACCCTAATCCGACAAGAAGTCGAGCTTTTCCCTTTTTTGCATTGAGGTCTCCGATTGTCATTGGAAGAAAAAAAACATTGATGGATTCAGTCGATAGCGTCACGTGCACATTTGTTTCTTCGTAAATGGTCTGATAGTAATGAAAAAAAAAAATCTTTTTTTCACATTGACCTAACAAACATGGCCTCAATTTTTACGATGAACACGTTGTGTTAGGAGAGTTATCGGGCTACAAAGATGTTTTTAACTTTTTCCAGTAACATCTATTAACAGATTCTATTCCAGAACGTATCAGTCGTGTTTTAGCGATACATTCAATAATTTATTGTTCATATGGGACTTGTATTCTTCTGTTAACTGTTGAAACTCAGTTTTAAGGCATTGAAGTAAATCTTAGAAAGACAATGGTTAGCATATTTTGTAGTAAGTTACCGTCCTAAAGCCAGGGCTAAGGCAGAAATACTTAAAATACACCGCCAGCTCAGTTATTCCATCCGAGGACTGCAGTTTCGTGCTTTTTAGCACTCATCAGCCCGGAATAGGAATTACATGAGATGGAGGCGAAAAATCTCTTAAGGGAGCCAAGAGAGCCAAACAAACTGGTAGCTAATGCAGAATTTGCAAACCAGATGAGCGACGGCAACAATGGTGCGGTTCAACTCAAGGATTTATGGCAAAGCTAAGGTATTTTGTAGTAACTACAAAGCTAAGGCCACTACAAAATACCTTAGCTTTGCCATCAATCTTTGAGTTGAACCGCACCATTGTTGCGGTCGCTCATCTGGTTTGCTAATTCTGCATTAGCTACCAGTTTGTTTGGCTCTCTTGGCTCCCTTAAGAGATTTTTCGCCTCCAGCTCATGTGATTCCTATTCCAGGCTGATGAGTGCTAAAAAGCACGAAACTGCAGTCCTCGGATGGAATAACTGAGCTGGCGGTGTATTTTAAGTAAATGGTTAGCATAGTTTTACATTTTGTTGTTCTTTCAATACGAAATTATTTTTTGAATGTACAAAGTCAGCCATAAACAACTGATTGCGACTTTTCTCTTTAAAAATGTTGGAATGAAGAATTTTTACCACAAATTTTGTGAAGGATATCGCATCATAGAAACATCTTAAAAAGCGGGAAAGAAGGAAGCACTTTTTCCTCCTCATAACTTCATTTACCTCCCAAAAGTGTTCGTACACTTTGAAATTTTTTAGTAAAACCAAAATAACTCAAAACTGAATTCGAATATGAAGTCAAATATTTTTTCACATCATTCCTAAGCCATTCTTAATACAACCCATTGGTTTTTTTTCAAAATATTGACGGATCTTCTTCTTGAAATGGGTCAGAAAACGAAGAGACAGAGATATAACACGCCACAAAAGTCATCGTACACTCAAATATTTTCGAATAAATTCATGTTTAAAATTATCATATGCCATTTTATTAATATTTTTGCATTGTGTTGACCCTCATAAGTCATTTGGTTTTAATTTTTTGTTTATTAATTCCTTAATATTGTGCTTGTTACTATAAAATGGCTGGTATTCGTAAAAAACCGCAAACACCATTCAAAACTTGAATTTTTTTCCCACAGAAGCAGTAAATTGGTTTGAAATGCCTCTAATGTAGTTAATTTATTTGATTGTATATGAAAGTGCTTGATAAAATTGTTTTAAAGAAAGAAATTGGACTGAAAACAAGGTAAGAAAAGGCTAAACGGCAAAGTTGACAAAACGTAATCGGAGATTTAAAGTTAAAAAAATTATGAAAAATACACGTTTGAGTGCAGTAAAAGATTCTGCAGAGTTAAATGAAACATTTTACATTTAATTTTCACCTAAAATTGTTCGCCAAGTTCTCTGATTAGCTGGATTAAATGGGACCTATTCCCGCAGAAATTTTCTTGATCGTGCGAGAAACAGAAAGCTTACGCTTTTCGTCGAAAATCAATGATAAATAAGCTCAAAACGTTTTAGAATTACGTCTTACTTACAGATAAAAATTAATTTAACATTTTTGGTTAAATTGTTGCATAATTGTAAGTAGAAGAAAAAATTATGAACTTAATCTTAAGAACTTAGTTGGATCAGTTAAACAGGACGGTGGAGGTGGTTTAGTGTGAGGGTGCATATCAGCATCAAGACTTGGTAGTTTGGAATTTTTTGATGAAATAATGAATCATGCTGTTCCTATAAATATTTTAAAAACCAATTTTGAACTCTTAGCCAAAACTTTGGTTACTGGAAACGACTTTGTTTTCTCTCAAGATAACGATAAGAAGCACACGGTTTTCAAAGTTTGCGTCTAGTGCCTCGAAAATTGTCCTAAAATTTAGAAAATACCCTCTCAATCTCCAGATTTTAACTTAATGTAACGTATTTATAGATATCTGGGGGCTAGATTACGAAAATAGGGCTTTAAAACGAAAATAGAGCTAGAAACAGTAAGACTCGAAGTGTGGTTGAACACTTACTCGGAAATTACGCAAAAAAAATAGAAAGAAAAAGAATGAAATTTATTCCCAGACGTTTAAAAGGTGTTATGAATGCTGTATGATATTCTACTAATTAATAACTTAATCAAAAGTTAGATTATTCAATAATATATAGACATTTTATAAAGTGTACGAAAACTTTTGTGAGATAAAATTTCCGGCACTTTTTAGTTTTTGATTTTTAAAAATTAAGTTTTAACATTTTTTAAAAAATTTTCATGTAGTTTTGTTAAAAATAGATCATAGATCTTATAATTAAATACCTACTCCGAAATAATTATTCTAACCTATGGATTGGGGCCTATTTCGTTGAAAGTCGAAGGTGTACGAAGACTTTTGGGAGCCACTGTATGTGCATTAAAGAATATAGATCACAAAATAGAATTTACACTGCAACTGCAAAATACCATTTTTGTTACATAGTTCATTTAAACAAACTAAAAGAAAACCGGTTATTACGTTTTAATTCCAACTCTTTTTTCTTTTTTTTTTTTTGTTACAGAAGATCATTTTTCAGCACCAAGGATTTTTTTTTTAAACCACAAAAAAAAAAAAAAAAAAAAAAAAAAACCTTTTAATGCTTACTTGGACCTTGAACTGCATTGTTTTCCACACACCACAGTTTTTTTTATTTCAATTCATTGGAATTTTTTTAATGTTTTTTTTTTCTGAAGGTCAATTCAAATTTTCATTCGCAATAGAATACTTCCAGGGTCACTGACGCAAAGCTTGACATTTGTTTTACTTGATTTTGAATTTGATACGTAACTAAATGATTAAAACCATTCAAACGAAACAATTGCAAACGTTTACCAAATTTTACATGGTAAAATGTTATCTTCGTTGACACACGCGCATAAAAGGAGTGTGTGTGTGTGAGAGAAAGAGAGAACCTAAAAACTTTAACATTTCGTAAAATGCGTCCAATCATTTATAACTGGGAGATGCTTAAATATTGATTCATAAAGATTTGATGAAATGCAATTTTCAATAATATTCAGTGTTTTAGCTCTCATGAAAAGTGCCAATTTTCTCATTCGTTAATTTAGATTGGTGCCGTCGACATGTTCATTAACAATGTTAGATACTAATATTTTTAAACTATTTCTTTTTTACCCGTACTCTATTTGATGGTAATGAGCTGATGCGTGCATCACATGACTTCCTTTTACTCCAATTTAATGTCATTTCCTCATTATCGGCAATTTTAATGTGATTCGCAATAGTTTACTCTCTAAATATCACCAACAATGGTAAAATTGAAACCAGATTTAAAAAAAAAAAATCCCCCAAATTTGTCGCCATGTTGGCGACAAAACTTGGCGACCAAAAGACTGGCGATATATCGCCAAGCGTCCACTAAATTATAACACCACTTCAGTTTACATCGAAATTAACAAAGATTCCCCCCCCCCAAAAAGGGGCAAATGACCCCTTTAGAAACACCCGAATGCAATCAAAAAGGGAGGTGCACAACTAGACCCCACTAGGAGTCTACGTACCAAATTTAAACTTTCTAGGTCATACCGTTCTTGAGTTATGCGACATACATATGCACATCAGTACATACGCACATCCGCACATAAGTACATACGGACGTCACGAGAAAAGTCGTTGTACTTAACTCGGGGAATGTCAAAATTGATATTTCCGATGTTTATACGTTCTTAGGCACTTATCCGCGTGTGGTCGGGTTGAAAAGAAACTCAACATTTATTCGGGGGTGAGCAAAATGGAATTTAAGGCCGAATTTTGAGTGAAAATTTTTTCGCGAATACAATAGTTCCTTTTTTGGAAAAGGAAGTAATAAATGGATCCTTAAGTGATATCTAAGCACTCACAAATTTTCTTCAAAGCTTACAAATAAATAGGTATTTATTAAATGGTATCCCTTTAAAAATAGATTACTTCTATTTTTGAAATGCTATGGTTCACGCGATGTATGGTGCAACGGGATTAGAAACCACTTCGGGTTTTATGGTTCAAAGGTGAAAAAATCCTGTTACATGAGTTCAGGACTTATGTATCTCGGTTTTCAAAAAGTTATTTGTAGAAATTTCTTTCTTTTTTCTTTTTTTTTTGTTATATCTTAGGGGAGAGATTAACGATAGCCGATCCCTTTTTTTGTTGGAACTTATAAATTTTGTTTGAATCGAGAGAAATAAATGACTTCTCGTTACATATTTAGAGCAGTCTTTTTCTCATCAAAATGCTATGCCATTTTTTAAATTTATTTATTGTAACAAAATATTTTTAAGAAAAACCAAAGTAAGTAAAAAGAATCAAGTCCCCTTTTTGCAAGGAGACTTGATCCTGGGAGAAAAGTGTCCTTTAGTGTTTTAAATGCAAGTGAAACAATTATTATTGCGACTTGCTTATTATTTATTTATTTCAAAAAAAAAACGAAATCGTTCATGTAAAATTTGAAAAAGGGAACAAAATTAAAATAATAGATATCAAAAGTGATATTTGACAAAAAAAAAAAAAAAAAAAAAAAAAAAAAAAACAATAGAAGAGAATAATAATAGAAAATAGCTAACAATGGTCAAGATCAAATATTCAATGAAAACTAAAAAATACGAGGGTTGTTTTACCCTCCTCATAGAACGTTGCCGCCAATGATTGAAAGTGATTTTTGACGGTGTCTTTGAGTTCCACGTCAATTTGGAAGCGTTGCCCTACAAGACGCTTCAGTTCAGGGAAAAGACAGTTTTCTGAGGCGCAACCGTTGAATCACTATAGAATGTAGTGTAGATCTTGAAACTTCTGGAAATTGCATCGATAATTCAATTGTCGTGAATCTTCGATTTTCCTTAACCGCTTTGTCGACTCGTTGAACAAGGTCGTCTGTAGCCGCAGACTTGTATCTCTGACTCCCTTCATCATGCACATTAGTTCTGCCCTCTTTAAATAGTCGGAACCACTTACCAACAACACCAGCACTCATTAAGTTGTCTCCATATACACGACTTATTCTTCGATGAATTTCTGCTGCCCTGTTACCTTCTGCTTGCAAGAAACGAATAACACTTCTCAATTCACATTTGGCGGGAGAGTCGATAGAGACAGCCATGTTTTCGTGTCTGTAGCTCAGGAGGAAATGGCAGACTGGACTCGACAGTAACTGAGTGTTTGGACAGGGGTATGTGCAGTATCCTAGTACGCAAACCAGCTACCTACCGTCTACCTGGCTTTCCTACTGTAGAAACGGAGCTTGGAAAAAAAAAAAAGCCCTACATAAATGCAAAAATACATTTAAAATTTAACGTATACACCATAAGTAAGGAGCAAAAATAGTGTTTTAACGACTTAAATGGTAAAAATGTTTCAAAATTGACTCCAACCATTAGATAAAATTAGTGGCAAGAAAAGGAAGAAAAAATAAATGCATTTAATTTTCCAATCGGGTATTTTCCAAAATATTAAAAGCATTTTTTTCTGAAGGAGCATGCTTAAAAAGATAGGAGCTGACCATTTTTTAAGTAATTTATTAAAGTTTAATATTTTTAAAAAATTACCTAAATCGGTATGCTTTCATTGTTTACACTTCTGCCGATGATATCACAAATGATGAAATGCCATTTAGTGTTGCCATTCACAGAACAACATATTTAATTCGCATCTTTACTCACGTGCATTGGAAACGATATGGTTGATAGCAAGCGTAGAGCGCAATTTTAATTCGCTTCTTGATTATCATAACGTGGAAACGCGATAGAAAGATGCGCCAAAGAGCATCATTTGTGACGTCATCAAGACCACGCCTTGTTTCAAAAATAGGACATTTAAAAAAAGTAATAAAAAAATAACTGTTGGGAAAGTATTTTCTGGGTCCATGTTATTTTTTTTTTTTTTTTTGCTCATTCTATCAATTTCAGTGACAAAAAATACTTGTTTTGACTGAAGGAAACAACACCATTCCAACAACGTTTTTGAAAAAGTAAAGCGATCGATTAACAGTAGATTTTAAAGTTGGTTTGGGGTGTTTTTTAGGATGTGGTATCTAAAATTTCTCCTTGGTCAGTTTTTTTCAAGTTTTCGCTACATTAATAGGGGATTTATTTTAGCTGTAGACTATATTTTGAAAGGCTACGGCATTTCTGTTAAATAGTAATTAGGACGAAAAGCATATACTTATATGTACAATTCTATTCAAGAACATTTGATCCCGAATCAAGTCCCCTTGGCTCGAAAGGATCAAGTATCTCCAAGTATGCTTTTCAAACATATTTCAAAAATTACAGCAAAACAAGCTACGATATGCTTTTTTTCACACCTTTAACATCTTTTTGAATCTTTTACTATATTATAAAAACAATGTATGTACTGCTTAGCTTCGTTAAAAATGCTAGAGACATTTTAAACCGGAACTCAAACACAAAAGAAAAAAAAAGATAATTATCTCTCCGCTGAGAACTGACAGTGTCACATAACCTCAAAAGCATGCACAAATCTGGACGTGTGATACTTAGAGATGTGAACGTACCATGGCTGCTCAGTAAAGCTGCCAGTATTAAAACTGTACATTATAGCAGTTTCGAGATTTTAAAGAGCGAATAAATATCCCACTGGATCAGGTATCCCCACTCTTTCATATTAAAAAAAATACCCATAACATATTTAGACATGTTAGTCTATAGTTTTTTAATGACAGAAGTCTCATTACAAAGCACTTACTTAAAAGAAACACAATTGCACAAAACTAAAAATTAAACAGGTTTTAACTAAGTTTTACAATAATAAAATAAGGAACAGGAAGTTTCGTCTCGAATTAAACAAGCCTACGTTCCCTTATATGAATATCAACTTTCTAGTATCTGATCAAAATTCTCAAAATTAGCTAAAATCGCAAATTATTTATAACAAAATATTTTAAATATTTTCAGGCGATTTCTAGAAATAAAATATGCCTCACTCATCTGAAGAATTAGATACGTAAAAAATAAATAACGAACAAATAAAGTAGCAGCACCTTTTAAACAAAGCAGCAAATAAATTTTATTCCATTAATAAAAAATCTTTAGCCGTTTTAAAAAAGAAAAAAATAAATAAAATTAATAAGCTCATTAAAATAAATACATCATATAAAAAAACGTCGTTCGTTGTTCCCCTTTTGCCAAAACAATAATTTTAAAAATGAATTAAGGTAATACCAAAAAATAAATAAAAACAATAAAATGTCAACTAAAGAAATAATTTTCATTGTCGAAAAAAAAAATCGTCTGCGCATATCTTAATGTAGAAACATAAAGGACTTCGAGTTGATCCGCTAAAAACTGAATACATAAATTAAAACTTTAGACTGAAAATAACAACAAATCATATTAAACAATAATTATTTTGTAAATTACCGCCCATTAGCCAAGACTAAAGCAGAAATACGTGAAATACGCCGCCAGCTCAGTCATTTCCAGCCGAGGACTGCAGTTTCGTGCTTATTAGCACTCATCAGCCCGGCATAGGAAAGTGACTGAGTTGGAGATGGAAAACCTCTTAAGGAAGCCAAGAGTGCGAAACAAACTGGCAGCTAATATCGAATTAGCAGACCAGACGAGTGACCGAAGCAATGGTTCAGTTCAACTCGAAGATTGAACGCGAGGCAAGGTATATTCAGTAAATTACCGCCCATTAGCCAGGACTAAAGCAGAAATACGTGAAATACACCGCCAGCTCAGTCATTTCCAGCCGAGGGCTGCAGTTTCGTGCTTACGTATTAGCACTCATCAGCCCGGCATAGGAAAGTGACGGAGATGGAAATGGAAAACCTCTTAAGGAAGCCAAGAGTGCGAAACAAACTGGTAGCTAATATAGAATTAGCAGACCAGACGAGTGACCGAAGCAGTGAAAATTTCTTCGCGAATACAATACTTCCTTTTTAGCCTACTTTACCAGTAAAAGTCGGAAAAAGAAGAAAAAAGCATGGAAGAAGGCTTAATGCATCTTAAAAATATCGCGAAAACAAAAAAAAAAAGTCAAAAATAAATAAAATAATTAAATAAATATAGAAAAATTAAAAATTGGAAAGTAGGGTATTGAGACGGGGAAAAATGTCTGTCGGTCTGTTTGTCCGACCCCCCTAATAACTTTTGAATGAATAGTCCGATTTGAACAAACTTTTTTTTGTTCGAAAGATATCGGCGAGTACACCTCATTCCCATATTTCACTTTTTGATTTGAGCTATTTTTTGTTCAATTTGAACAGTTCAAAAAACTTAACATTATCACCTACGGGGAAATTCAAGGCAATTCCGAACTGTGAGGCGAATTTGCGTCAAACTTTGTAGGAAAAAGCTTTTGATGAAAAACGTATATATGAAATATCTTTTTGATTTGAAAAATTTTCCGTTCAATTTTGAACAGTTCAAATCCCTTAACATTAGCGCCTACGGGGAAACTGAAAGTCAATGTAGATTCCATACTTGAAGGCGGATTTACTTCAAACAAATTTTGTTGGAAATAGCTCTTGATGCCAAACTCCGGACTCCGACTCCGATTCCTGTGCTTGACAATTAATCGGACTCCAACTCCTCGATTTCGACTCTGACTTTTGGCAAAAATTTATACACGGAGGACAAATGACTGACTCCGATTCTTGGATTTCGACTCCGACTCCTTTATCCCAAAATGAGATTGACTCCGACTCCGCAGCTACGGTTTTAACTGTGAAATAATTATTGTTGATATGACTTGTTTTTATCTTCACGCTAAAAAAACTGAAAAATTCAGGTATTCAGTTTTCGGCTGATAAACTCGAAGTCATTTATGTTTCTACATAAAGATATGTGCAGACGGTTTTTTTTTTTTTTTTGACAATGAAAATTATTTTTTTAAGTTGACATTTTATTTATTTTTTATTTATTTTGGTAAGTGCATTAATTCATTTAAAAAATTATTTTTGGCAACAGGGGAAAAAGAAACGATTTTTTTTTGATATGATGTATTTATTTCAATGAGCTTATTAATTTTAATTAGTATTTTTTCGTTTTGAAAGCTGCTAAAGAATTTTTTTTAATGGAAAAAAGTGTATTAGCTGCTTTGTTTAAAAGATGCTGCTATTTTATTTGTTCGTTTTTTTTACGCATTTAATTTTTTTATTAGATGAGTAAGGAATATTTTATTCCTAGAAATCAGCTTAAAAGATTAAAAAAATATGTTTGAAATAATTTGCGATTTTAGCTATTTTTGAGAATATTGATCAGGTACTAGGAAGTAGTATGGGTATACGGGAAAGGAGGCTCGTTTAATTCTAGACGGAACTTCTTGTTTGTAAAAGAAAGTAAAAAGATTCATTGTATATTCGAGACATACATTTATGTCAGTAATGTTAATCTTTCCAATTTGTTTTTAAACCCCTTTACAAAGTGTACAAACGGAGCAAATGTCAACAATTGAAGTACGATATTTTCAAAATAATTATGTAAACTTGGTACACGTACCATTGCTACTTGGTGATATACCATTCAGAAATTT
The DNA here is from genome assembly GCF_026930045.1 of Uloborus diversus. Classification (NCBI taxonomy): domain Eukaryota; kingdom Metazoa; phylum Arthropoda; class Arachnida; order Araneae; family Uloboridae; genus Uloborus; species Uloborus diversus. The sequence goes on from NC_072735.1 coordinate 117,789,043, forward strand.
TAAACATCAAAGTCAAGAATACCTTTTGTAATTTCGAAACGATACAAAAAAATTTGACATGCTTAATAAAAGCCACTGTTCAAAAAATAAGTAAATTCCTTTCACCACATATCACGATTTCTATTGAAGTTCGCTGTTTTTTGTAACACACAAGTTAATGTATGGAAGCCTTTCAAATCTACGTATTTTTGATTTCTCCACAAAACGCATTCAGTTTCAGCTAATACTAATAATCACTAGAACAGAAAAAATTCTAAAAAATTTGTTTTAGGAATAAATACAGGTAAATTTTACGCGTAGGCACTGATATAAATATAAGTACAGAAGTATACTGATCTAAAAAAAAAGAAAGAAAATTGAAGGATCTGAAGCACAAATTGATGGACATAATAGCATTCAAGATTTGTCAGCTTCAGAAAATAAATGAATCAAGTTGAAACAGTTTTACGCAAGGAAACGGATTACTTACTTTTCTTTGAAAGAAAATCTTTACTAATAATAAAACTTAAACTTTGTCTGGATGTCTCTCTGTGACGCGCATAGCGTCTAAACCGTTCGGCCGATTTTCACGAAATTTGGCACAGAATTAGTTTGTAGCATGGGGGTGTGCACCTCAAAGCAATTTTTCGAAAATTCGATTTTGTTCTTTTTCTATTACAGTTTTAAGAATATTTCATCGAGCAAATTATCATAATGTGGATTAGTAAGTTACCAAATTATCCTAACGTGGAACCGTAACATGGGCGAGCAAATGAACATAGCAAATTGGCGTGAAATCATTACCCATTATTTGTAAATATACAGGCGAACCGAATGACTTTTTAATTTTCTACTACGGGCAAAGCCGTGCGGGTACCACTAGTATTTAATAAAACGAAAAAACAAGAAGTTTTCAATTATTAAGCATTGTATAGCTTTGAAAACTGATATTATTAAAGCAGTGACTCCTGAAATTTGTACTTTTTAATGAACAATATTTCAAAACTTCACGACGCACAGTGGTTCAAAACGACAAAAAAGCGGAAAAAATTCAATAACTTTGAATATTTTCAAAAAATGCTTTGGAAAATTGTTAAAATTGTTGCATGGTAATATTTATCTTCATGCCTGCTGATCGTATACACTGAGAAACCCCGATTTTACGTCCCTCGAACCTACGTTTTCCCCACATTTTACATTTTTTATCATCAGGTCCCAGTTTTTCCGTACACTAATAATATTAATTTAACACGGATGAAAAGTTTGTTATTTATGAATTTCCCGCATTTTACGTTTTCCCTCGGTAGTTAAAAAAAAGAGAAAAAATGTTTTAAAATCAAGAAAATTCCCTCTGTGCATTTTTTAACATAATCCACTCTGTTGAAAGTTAATCCATGAAAACAGAAACGCTTCGGCTCCGTCCGTATCTGACTTTATGGACTGAAGATGAACAAGAAGACGAGGAAACACAATTTGTCTCTTCTTTCAATACTGCATTTAAGAGCTTAATAATAGTGAAAGACTATTTTCTTTATCATAAAGACCAGGAAAAAACTTTGCAAAATGTTCCAATCCTGGAAGATGCTGTATTTACTTTGGATTCAATGACTCATAATTACTGAGTATTTTCAACCTAAACGCTCGGATACGTTACTTAATGTGTTAGAATGATCTAAACTGGTGTGTACAAAAATGTTCTTTTCGTAAAATATCTTATTTTTACATTTTATGTGTCATCGTAGCAACCTTTATTACTATTTTTGTTTCCTTATCTGATTTTTGCTTTTTATGCATTTCCTGTATTTAACGTTTTCTCATGTTTTATGTTTTTGGATTTGAATTGACGTTTTTCCACATTTTATGTATTTTATGTTTGATTCAGGCCTCTGAGAACGTGAAATCGGGGTTTCTCTGTAGTTCAAATTCATTTCTGTGTTTTTAGTGAAAAATATAAATTAAATCAGTTGTATACCACGTGCAAGGGTTTATTTATTGCAATTGATACCCTCGAACAATATTTTCTGGCAATGTTGACAAACTGAGAACAGCTTTATACTAGAATGATTTCGAAAAAGAAATCAGGAATTTCAAACGTTTAATGATTTTCTAATTTCATTGTTTTATAAACAGAATGGTTATTTAACTTTTTATATAGATTTCTGTATGAATTTTAAAAATTTCTTTCTCATATGTATCTTCTTTAAAGCCAAACAGTTCCGAAAATTGTTATTTTCAGGTTACTACTGCATTGCATGTAGAATAATGCGCCGCATTAAGCCATAACAACGTAAATCTGTTTAAAAAATCCTCTATATTTATAGATGAATGTTTCAAAAGCCCCAACTTTCGGAAACAGTAAACAAACGTTCTTAGGCTCTCCTGCAAAGTAGTGAAACTGTGACATACGTTAGTCTGGAGCATGTCAAATTTGATGACCAATTTCTTTGATAAAAAAGCAATTTACCCCCGTCATACCGTTACGGGTTATTTTCTAACTTACTATACTGGTATTCGTAAATAGCGTAGATCGAACAAAAACATCTGCCACGACCGCAGTCGCAGGTGATCGCAGCTAAAATGTTGTTGTTTATTTACAGGAAGGATAAAACTATTGATGTATGTAAATTTTAGCCCACCGGAAGCCGCCGATAAAAGTATATTCCACAATACTTTTCATTATATTTTTTAAAAAATAATGTTTTTTTATTTCAGGTAGTTTTTAATTTTGATGAATTTTTAATTTTTAACTGCGATGTAATATGCATCCTATAAGTGTGAAAAAACAATCAGAAATGAGTTTTATTAAATTTTAGTCCTCCTTATTGAACGAATGAATTAAAACTGAAGTATACGTCGTACGTCCGAAAAAAGTAAAAACGCAATTGTTCAACAATCTCTGCTTTTTTTTTTCTGTAAAAACGAATTTTTTTTTTTTTCAAAAAACTCTTTTGGAGTAAGTTACTACAACTCGAGGGCTAAGTAATTACGGCATTAAATATTTTTTACCTTAAAACTTAAAAATGGCTATTTTATCCGCCCTTGAACCACTGTGCGACGTTGAAAGGAACATTTGAATGAAGTCAAACAACTACTAAAGTATTCTCCCAAGAGTTTTTTTTTTTTTTTAGTTCTTGATAATTTTAATTCAGATACTGGAAATAAATGGCTGTTTATGAGCCGTCGCTCAAAAGATTAATAAATAGTATGAGTGTTACTCGAAAGAAAAATGAATATTCTTGTCATAAACTGAAAAAAACTCCGTTATTGTTATTTTTTGGCATCTTTTCAACTCGAATGCTATTCTGGAAAGCGTCCACCCCTCACCACACGTGTTGGAACAAAAACATCAGATGTAATCATGAAACGAAATGTACAGTTTCCTGAACGACTGATTTGTCATGATTATTTACGCGAATAAATGTTATTTATGAAGAATCTTTGAACTTAATTAGAAATTCTCGATAAATACATTATTAAGTATGCAACTACATTTTTGATTACAGAAAAATTACCCCACTGTATTTATTACTAGCCGTTATGTACGGAGCTGCACGGGTTTTAAATGTAATGCCAATCCAAATTATAAGATACTATGGAAAAGATCTGAATTGGTTAAACTTTTTGGATGAAATTGACATGAAAATAATAACTCAAAGCAACATAACTTAATGTGTTATCATTAATGTGTAAAATTAATGTGTATTTTAAACAGATAATTCTTTACTGATACCATTGGAGTTATTCGACAAACAGAAGTCTTCGGGGCCAAACCACACGCTGTTAAAAAAAAGTCCTTTTTCACCTTGTTATTTTGCACAAAAATAAGATATATAACAGGTCTCAATAATCCCGCTTATACTCACTATACTCACTAAATAGCCGGCTCATTACATGTATTTTTAAACCGCAATAAGAAAAATCCCCATGAAGGGAAAAAAGTGGACTGTTGCACGAATAATTTTAGCTGTAATACACTGACCGGTTTCAAAAATGAGGTAGTTCAGAATTGGTGTTGGTGAGCAGGTTGTAATGTAAACGTACACTATCAAAAATGGACTAGTAACGTAACAGAATGGACAACTAAGCTTTTAAAAATAGTTCTAATCATAAAGAAAAGTTACCATTACAGACAGGGCTGTTAGATTTTGGCCGGGTCAAAAAAGGTGGGCCGGCTGTTTTTGGTTTTAACTGCTTTAAAATAGGCGGCTTTTATTAGAACAAGCCGCCTTTTTTAAGAAAAATAATTTTTTGGGTTTTTTTTTTTTTTGTAATTTAATTTAAATGGAAATTATTTTTGTATCCTTAATGTAATTACTACTGTTTATTAAATTCCGTGTTACAAGAATGAAAATTTGGTAGTTGTTAAATATAGCGTTGTTCAGTACTTAACAAAAACTTGCTTTATATTAAAAAAATAGTCTAGTTCAACGGAATTTAAATGATTATAAATAAGTTTTAGTTGAGAATTCAAAATATCAGATGACACCGCTGTTGTCATACCAGTCATTTGATTCATACTTTAAATAACAATGCACTTATACGTTTTCTTTTAATCACCAAAACTGTTTCTTACATTTTGTAGAAAAGTGAAAAACATTTTGAGAAAAAATATAGTTTCTTATATAAGAATAAATATAAGAATATATAAAAAGACCAGCAAGACCATATTGGTGAATGAATTTAAATTCCGCCGGAATGATATAGATCTACAATTGTTAATAGGTACATAATATAAATAGTTGCCTCTGTGCTAAAAACTGAGCCAGCTGAACACTACAATAAGTCTTTTAAAAATTTTTACTTCAGGTAGTATAGTAGCAGGAATTGATATTTTATTTTTTTGGGGGAATTTTGGAAGTACTTGTTTATGGGAAGAAGGAAGGAAGTACTTGAAACAAGTATGTCTGATTTTAACCTGAGGGGGAAAAAAAGATAGATTTATTTAGGTGTAAACCACTTATTGTGTCATTTAGTTTTTGTTTTCACATATGTTAAGATGTTAATCCACAGCAGCAGAAATCCAAAATATGATGTTTAATGATGCAGAATTCAGTTTTGTTTTATGAATAAAGAGTCAAAAGTTTTTTAATCATCAAGATTGATTAAAAAACAAGATTAATAAGGCATAAAAAGCGGCAAATTATTGCATACAAGTGTTTTATGGTTACAAGGAAGCTATTTTCAATCTTAAAAACATCAGCTTAGTTGGAGGATCATCCAACAAAATCAAAAGGGTTTTGTAGGAATGATTTGCAGTTTTTGTGCTCCCCCTTTATCATTTATATATCCTTTTTATCATTTTACATTCAGCTAACGTATTGTTTTTTTACTTAAATTGACATTTGTTAGCTTGTTAAAATGCATAGAGATCATTATTATTAAGAATACAAGAATATAATACATGATTTATAAAAGCCAAAAAAAGGCCATCTTTTTTGCAGCCCTGATTACAGAACAAACTTTAATTGAATCAATGATTCTAAAACTATTCTTCTTGCAATTTCAAGAAAATATACTTTTTTTGAGCCTGTTTTTCTTTTCTTTTCCTTCATTATTATTACTAATGTAACGTAGTGGAAATTCAATAACAGAAAACAGCTTTGAGAGCAGAAGAAGAAGACAATTGTTTACTGGCTGTAGATATATTTTACATTTGGCGCAACACCATCTATTCATTTTCAAATGCTTTCTTTCCTACAAAAATCACAGTTTTTTAAAAATTATTTTTTTATGCATTGTAGTTTAACCAATATGTCTAATAAAAGTTCTTCCAAAAAGCTACAAAATAACTGAAAATTTATTTCAGTATTTATTTAAAAATTAATTTTGCATTACTATTAATTTAAAATGAGTGATGAAGAAGACATTTTTCTAAATTTCTATTACCAACATTTACAAGTAAAAAAGGATATTGACAAAATAATGAACAAGAAACTCTGCTATTACTCATTTATATAGCAAAGACTATTGTAGTTTATGAATTATATTAAAAACTATACATCATTATTTTCTTTTATTTATAGTTCATTATATGTTACTATCAATTAATTCACTTTCAAAAGGCTAAGTAATTTTTTTAATTATTGACGAATGAATTTGAATCATTTTTTTTCCACCATTTTTTAAATCTTGAATAAAGTTAAATAATAATTTATTCAATGTAAATTAACTATTGATGAACAGAGATTAAATTTTTGTGAAACATACAAAATTATTAATTCTTCGATCCACTCTAGATTTAGGTAAGGAATATCTGTTGAGAACATAAACTTCTTTCAGGACAAATTGCAAAGTGTAATATGTATGTATTTACTAATTATTTAAGAAGAATCGCTTTTCAAAGCGGAAAAAAAGAAAAAGAGAAAGAAAGAACTCCCGGACTCGCTATGAGACAGTTGCAACGATCTTCTTAGCTCCTCGTAACCTCGAACCACATATGTGAAATACAGTATAACGTCCATTATCCGATATCCCATTAACCAACTATCTAATTATCCAAACGCTCTATTCCTCTCATTTTTTATTACTTACTTATAGCTTGCTCTCAATTCATCATCATTGTTATTATTTTTATTACGATATTAAAACTTGCTCCCAGTGTATAAGAGTAAGAACATTTAGAAGGTGAAAATAGAGGTCAAGACAATACAATTCCTAATCTTATTTTGGATAAAGTGTGAAAGAAAGTTGTACGAACAATATTTTAAAATATACCTTTTAGTATTAATTGAAATATAATTACGTTAAAACATTCAGGCTAACGTTGATCCACTAACTTTCCATTTTCAGCTACTCCATTCATATTTTAAGGAGCTCCCAAACTATTTTATAGTTAACCAAAATTAAAATATAATAATTAGTAAATCCATTTAAAATGAATTATTATCCTGGTTCAAAGCTATCTTGTTACTCAGGGTAACTTTTAGCCACGTCAGAAGCGAAATGCAGAATTAATAATTTTAATAAAAATAATGCAACTTTTACCACAAAATTTTTTTTTTTTTTTAATGTTTAAACAAATGCCCGTTTTGTGCTTCGCAACAAGATTCCTATCATTTTTAAATTGCATGGAATGTTGCAATGCAGGAAGAACAATATCAACAACTTCAAAAATAGCTTCCAAACAGCAACTTCAGAACCATTGAATGATGCAATGAATTGTGCAAAATATTGCCAAATTCTTTTTAAATATTTTTTTGCAAATTGAAGAGTAGAAAACTCATTTCATAACCCAGCTGGTAGAGTGCTTTACTGGGCCTTCTAGATATTTTATTTTTAAATCCAAATACACTAAACAATTTGAAGTGGCACGTAAGAAACCGACGTGACGTAGCTCAAAGTGATTCTGAATACTGTATTTGACCAGTTTTATGTTCTTAGCATAGAAGCGTCCATGAAACTAACTTGTCCAACCATCTGATTTTGTGTCTGTCCGAACCAGGGTCTGTTCTGGCAAGTACTAGGCGCTTCATTTCGCAATTTATGCTAAGACGTTTTCAGCTTAAGAGATTTCGAATGAAGGTAAACGTTTCCATCTTAGACAATATTACTTCCAAATAAAGAAAAACAATTATAAATATATGACTTTTAAGTCGAAAAGAAAACATATTTTTTTTATGTAGTCCACTTTTATAACTTGTACTAGCGGTACCCGTACGGCTTTGCCCGTAGTAGAAAATTAAGAGGTCATTTGGTTCGCTTGTATATTTACAAATAATGGATATTGAATTGCTCGTCCATGTTATGGTAATTTCCTCGTCCACGTTGTGGTAATTGGTAATTTGCTAGTCCACGTTATGGTAATTTGTTCGTCCACGCTATGATAATTTGCTCGGTAAAATGTTCTTAAAATTGAATAAAAAAAAAAAGGAACATAATCGAATTTTAGAAAAATCGCTTCGAGGTGCGTACCCCTTTGCTACGAACTAATTTTGTGCCAAATTTCATAAGAAATTTGCCGCACGGTCTAGGCGCTATGCGCGTAACAGATATACAGAGATAAAGACTTTCATCTTTATTATTAGTAAAGATCATTAGATTTTTAGCGCCATACTAAACCTTTTGCTCTTTCTTTTTTTTAAAAAAACCAGGAAAAAATCGCTTTTATGAATTCAAGATTTTTAACATAATTTAACAAAACAAAGTTTATGTTTTAAATTGTGCCTCAAAACGTTGTTGATTACCAGTTATACAGACCGTGGTTTGAAACAATCTGAAAAGTGCCCTTTTGGTACGCTCTTTTTTTTTTTTTAGTTATCTAAAAAAAAAAAAAAAGACGCTACGCATATTATTTACAAACATTTAAAAAATATAATCATCGATAAATAATATAATTTTCTCTTTTAAAATATCCTGCATCCAGAATACTAAATATAATGTAGAAATTAAAAAAAAAGTAATAAGTGATAAATTGTTGAAGCAAAAAACTAATATACTAAAATGACTTTCCTCTCAATTATTTATTAATGCAATATGCATTGAAGAAATGTATTTAGAGTTAAATATTAAGTTTGACTGCATTTATAAGGATAATTAGCAAAAAAAACATTTTTAAACATCACTTCGGAAAAAAATTGGCACATAAATTTAAGAAATAATTATTAGCATCATAAATTTTTGTTAGGGGCGAACAAAACCCTGAATAAATTTTTAATTGCAAATTAAATTTTTCTGAAAACTGCACGACCTTCAGTGGGTCAAAACATCTGAACGGATATTGAAAAATGATATTTTTTCTCAAAACAATCGACCGATAATTTTCTTCGATTTTTAAAATGCTACATTGTAAATCTTTTTATTTTATTTTAATGGGATGACTTTGAAGTGAAGGCCCCCTAGGTCCGGCGAGTGCCGGACGGGTCCAGGGTAAGGCTGACGTCACGGTCTTGCGGTCTCGGCCGCCATCTTTTCCCCGTGACGTCATAATCGCACACCCACCCACCTTTATAAAGCACTCGGGAGCCGAAGGAGCATCGTCAGATCCCGAAAAGCTCACTCAAATATGGCGGCCACTCCGTGCAAGTCACTCGTGCAGGTAAGGCTCCAAATTTCCTTCTCCTACTCCTCTATTTTTCCGCATCTTAATTAATTCACTTCTGTTCCGTTTGTTCCTTTTGTTCAAGCTACGATAGTTCGGTATCCGAAACAAAATAAAATGCATATAATTTTTTTTTTCATTCGCCGGCATACTGTTAAAGTTATTGATTTATTCGATCCCGCTGCTGCAAAGGAAAGATGATTCCTCGTATCAGGAGCTATGGCTCGGTTTGTGATAATTAAATATTTTTTGGTTTTCTTGTGTAACAATGGTGATATAAGTAGAAATTGTTATTGGGTTAATGTGGAAAAGGACCGCATAGGCCGGGGAACAGATCCTCGTTTCTAGCGATGGGGGTTTTCGACCATGTTTCATTTGACCTTTCAGAGCCTGTTTCTTTGCCACAAGGTTATTGCTATGGCTACCGTCCCGTTCAAACTGTTAACGAGTTTCATATGATATTTGATTTTTAAATTAAATTTAATTGTTTTAACAAAACGAAAATGATTAGAAAAATTCTTTCTGCACGCTTGTGTGAAAAATAAGCTTTTCTTTTTTAAACTTGCATGCTTATGAAAGAACAAACTCGACTATTACAAATTACACAGTTTAACTCACTTACTTAAATGTAAATTGTCCAGTGAGGAAAGTATCAAATGACCTATCAAGGTTAAACAACGAAAACTGATATTTTACCTAATGTTTTCTAAGTTTGTTGGTCCGAAGGTGATCTTGATTATACGTTCAATTTCAAGCATGTGGGGTTTTGTGTATTAAATGCTTACACAAAATTATTTTCTTTCTGTTAATTTTACAAATTTGCTACAATAATGAATTTTTAGATATTTAATTCATGTGCAATTTTTGATTTCATAGATTATGGTTGCAAAAGCATGTTAGTTTGCTTTAAGTTACGCTAAAATATTACTCGTTAAGGAGGCAGTTGGTGCATAAACTTCTTTTGATTTGTATAAAGAATATCTGAAATAATATGTGCCGTGAGAAAATAAATAGTGCTAGAGGAAAAGTTTACTGTATTCTGTTAGTTTTTAGCTAAACTCATGGATGAAAACTTAAATAAATATATAAAAAGTTCTCTTCTTAATTTCAGGCAATGAGTGTTTTTAATAATTGAACATATGTCTAAGTGCGTAGTTGTTTATAAAAAGTGCGTAAATTAACTATGTGCACTTTGAGAAAAAAAAAGTGTTTTTAAAACTATTTATGGATCATAAGATTCGGCGTAGAGTATGGGCATTTTTTACATATAAAATTATTAAATAGCAACGAAAATAACTTGTGCAGGAAAATCTGTGAAAATTGGCTGTAAAATATATGTGTCGCTACCATTTTTCAAAATTTGACTGATTTTTTTCTTCAACTTAATAGTATTTGGTTAATTAATGACAATATTTTTATTTTATATTCAATTAAAAAGCGATCTTGAATGAAAAAAGGGGCGTGGCATTGTAAATGTACATGTATTTCATTTGCGATGATTTAAAATAAAATTAGCGTAGAATTTACACACTAATGACAATGATTATTATGAACTTTTTATCTCAATAACGTAGAGAAAATATAATTTATAATTTTTTTCTATTCCGTAATTTATGCAATAAATTTTGTACTTGGGGGACACATATGCCCCTTACTCAGCTAAAGGGTTCAATAAATTAATAACAATGATTATTATTAATTTTTGTCTCAATAACATGGAGGAAATATAATTCATAAATTTTTCGTATTCTACAGTTTATAAAATTACTTTTGTGATTAGGGGACACATACGCCCTTTCATCAGCTAAAAGATTCAACAAACGAATACTAGTACTGATTATACTTACTTTTTTTCTCAATAACACGGAGAAAATATAATTTATAATTTTTTTTGTGCTCTATAATTTGTAAAATAAGTTTTGTACTTAGGGGACACATATGCTCAGAAAACTAATGATGATGATTATTATTACTTTTATTGTCTCAATAACATGGAGAAAATATAATTTATAAATTTTTTGCACTTTATAATACATAAAATAAGAATTGTATTAAAGGTAGACATGTGCCCCTTGGTCAACTGAAGGGTTCAACAAACTATTAATAATGATTGTTTTGTTTTTTTTGTCTCAATAACATAGAAACAATATAATTTTTAAGTGTTCTGTATTCTATAATTTAATGAATAAGTTTTGTACTTAGGGGACTCATATTCCCCTTGGTCAGCTAAAAGGTTCAACAAACTAACAATATTGCATAATAAAATGCCGGTGATATTGAAAAAGAAAAGAGTAAGCACTTATTACAATAAAAAGAAGTAGTATGTTTTGTTCTAAGGTTTTTCGAAGGAAAAGTTTTCAGAAATATTCCATAATTTTTGTTCAATAGCCAAAGTTGATGAGTTATTTTCAATAAATTTATTCATATGTATTCATCTTTCCTTCAAAAAAACTGTTGAATAGAATTAATGCGACTGTTTAAATTATTTGTTGTTGTTTTCGTGTCCATGGACATTAAATTTTTCCGAAGGTCTTTAAATTATTTTAACTCTCTTTTTATATTATTGAACGTTATTCAAAAGCATTGAACTAATATAAAACTAAATAACTCAAACATTTATTTAAATTACAATCCATTTAATTGCAAACATACATGTCAGAAACTTCACATCATGGGGTTCTCAGAACATGGGAGGCTCTGAGAATTGAAGCCCCTAGAAGCAAAGTGGTGTAAGTGCAAAAATTAAAAATTTTCAGATAAATGTTACAAATATCGGTAGAAACTCTAATCTGTTTTGAGAAATGGTGTTAATAGCCCTGTTAGGTGTTTCAAAAAAGCATGATTAAGAGGAAATATTCAATGAAAGCCTACTTAGGGTTAGAACTTTGTTTTACTCAAAACGTAAAAAAAGTCCACTTTTAAACCTTTGCTTCTCTCACTGTCACAATTCTTTTTTTCAATCATATGTTACTCAGCTAAAAAATTCGAGCCCTGAAGTTTAACTTTCATATTTAACTTTCTCATTAAGTGGATTCTCAAAAAAATGTTACAAATTGCTGTGCTTCAAAGTTAATGTCCACTATGTTAGTTTACCTTTATCACTGTTAAGTTAAGAAGGCTACAAGTAGTTAGCAAATTTTAATTCTGTAATAATGATAACAGGGATCTAAATGCTAAACCTAAATGGAATAAGCAGAAAGAGTAATGGGTCGTTCTCAAAAAAATATTACAAAACGCTGCCCTTCAAATTCGATGTCCACTATGTTACTTCATTTATTTTCAACTAAATAAATAATTAGGAATAAAATTAGTGTCTACTATATTACTTCATTTATTTTTAACTCTTAAGAGATTAGGAATAAATATAATTATCAGTTCTTAGCCCTATAGGACATGTTAATAGCGAAGTAAACGTTGAGCCTAAATGGAATAAATAGAATGAGTAAACACAAAGTAAGTTTATAAAATCGTACGAATCATTCACCAAAAAAAAAAAAAATGTTCTTTAGTCTGTAAGCTCTAAAATCAGGATATGAGGAGAAACCTTTAAAAAAAACCCCCTAAAGCACCTTAAAAAGGGAGAGGAAGACATATTTCGGTGTCGTCAAGATTTTCCATCTAAGGTATCTACACCCCACTTTAGTGTGCATACCAATCTGAAGTAATGAAGGTGAAAAATGCTTGATTGCTCATGATCAAATAGGCAAAACAGGAATCAAAATTCATAATGTAATAAGATAATATTTATTTTAATTAAGAGAAAGAAAAGAGAAGGAAACGCAATTTTCAAAGTAATATTTAAATTTTTACCCATGACTAATTACTCGAGCAATTGCTTGTTATGCATTCATTATAATTTAGATCTCTACGTTCAACAAGCATTGAATATCTTCAGTTTCGTTCTAAACTCTCTTTTGTTTGGATGATATAATATCAGAAGATACAATTTGCTCGATTTCTCAAAAAGAGAAAAAAAATTAAACGACCTCCTTAATCGCATTTTGTCTTCTTTACCAAAATTTAATCCTTACAGCTGGGACAACTGGGTTATTCTGTTAAATAAGTATCTACGAATTAGTTGGAAGAGCGTTTACTTTTAAAACTAAATTGCACTTTCAATTCAATTTAACAGTTTTTCATCTCGCAACTGAAAAGGCAATAAGTCACGATCAAGATTAGCATCCTATGGCGACTAAATAAAGAAATTTTACTTTGGGGGCGACTTTCTCCGAAAATCATCTGATCAACGATAATGCTATTAATTAGTAGTTACATTATTAACCTTCATTTAAACAGGTAATTTGCATGTTTCAGTTGAAATTTAAAAGCTAATTTGTTGTTTAGTTGCTTTTTCTCGCGTTTACAAAAACGAGAAAAAAAAAAAAAAGAGAAAAGGAAGTAGCAACCAATAAACTTGTTTCTACTTGCCACTGGTGACCAGAAAAATTGCCCATTCTTGTTCTTTAGCAATAAGAATGAATTTAAAAAGTCGAATGTTTAATTTTACTCAAACTGCTCAGCATTAATTTTTCGCGGGGTACATTTTTCATTCTGATATTTTTACTTTACTGCTACTGAATTCACACCGGTGCTGATTTTTGTCCTTTTAATTTATGAAATGGTTTTTCTTACTTTATCTAGAGAGATTTATCTAAGATCTTATGAGCTAGAGAAAATGAAATCATTTGAAAGAATTGTTTAACTTTGATAGATTTTTGGTGAGTCTGCTTCAAAATGCACTTTTATTAATATTAAAGAAAGTAACAGAAAAAAGCTCTGAAACTCAAATTGAAACTTTAATAATACAACGTACATTATTAAAAATACTACATGCTCAATAATATTTTCGAACTGTGACTTTACATTAAATTTTCTCTCCTTTCCTAACACATAATGAAGTTTTGGTTGTATAATTGGCAGCAGTAGAATGAAAAATCATCTCTAACTAAGATTTTATACTGCACTGCAGAAATTCCATCTAAAATTCATATTAGAAAGTCAATTGATTTTTAAAAAAATGTGCTTCGAGCCCCTCTCCAATTTTTTTACATATACAGTTCTTAGAACGAACATGTATTAAAAATGATTTATACAAACCGTTAAAATTTTAAATTGGTGCTGATTCATTTTTAAGTGTTTCTAAAAGTTTCCTGCGTCGACTTTCAATGTATCGACAGTCCATCCATTTGTCTTTTTTATGGATTCATCAGTATGGAATAGACAATAACCAAGCTGGAGGCAGATGCCGGCTTACTGAAACTTAATTCCTGCTCAGACTTAAATGATTGAAGTAAAGTAGTCTGGTATAAAAACCAGCTTCATACATTAAAAAAAAATGTATTGCATTTTTTCTGTGAACATCTGTCAAACATGTTTTACTCTCCTTCAAAACCCTGCTTATTTAATGTGTGTACAAACTTAGCGTTAAAATAAAGTTAATAAATTTGGGCTTCAATAATGTTTAAAATATTCTGTTATGTTACAGTAGTTAATAACTATAAATGTTCTTAAAAGAGAAATAATTGAATCTATTAACATGAAAACGTACAACCGTAAAAAGAACAAAAAATTGAAAATAAGAAAAAAAAAGTGGAAAATTTCATTGGAAAAATTTATCATTTATCATGCATATCATGGTCATAAGGAAAACAATGCTACTTACTGCTTTAGTAGCTAATTAATCACTAAAACAGTAAATTTAGCGCACTTTCAGATTAAAAACAAAATTGAGTTCTTTTTAGTAATCTTACTTCAAAATAGTAATTTTTTGAATTTTTCAAATTTAAAAATTAATTTCTTAGGCTGTATGCATCTGAAGTTAACAATAAAATATGCTGTGAAACTTTTATGAAAGTACCCTTGATTTCCATTTGTATTTGGTAAAAAAAAATTCCCGCAAAAAATAATATTCGTAAATTTAGTAAAAAAGCAATTTTTAGACCCAAAAATATTCATTTTCTTGATTAATAAAATATAGTATGCTTTCAGATATTATACCTAAATGATGTACTGTTTCGAAGTTATGTATCGAAAACAATATTTGACCCTATTAAATATTTTTGAAATTTCACAATGAGTTATTTTCTGATTTTCTGAAAACTAAGTTTCGAGTTAAAAATTTACAAGACTCTACAAGGGGGGGGGGGGGGGGGGTATCTTGAAATTATTTTTTGATATTTTGTCAGTCCCTTAGCTTTAACTATACTGTATTTATTTTTCTTTTTACAGAATTATTAATGATGGTCATACAACACTTTAAAGTGATTTTGATCTGATTTAAAACGGATAGGCTTTTAAATTTTTAGAACTATTCACTTAAACGGATTTCAGCCATTTTTACAAAATTGTATAGTTATTTTTTTTAAACAAAATAAAAGTTAAATTACCCGCAAAATGCTCACAAACTGGATAAAATGTATGATTTTTTTTCGCTCTCTCTCTCTCATCCAACTTTGTTCTCAACATCCGTCTCCAAACTCAAATTTTTATGGAGTTAACTTTTCGCAGCCCCATAACTTTAAAAAATTTAAAGCCTATGACGTTAACATTTAAATTTTGTATCTTTTAATAACTTTCATTACATTGATCTGTGTGTTTGAAAATGTGCTTGGAGATGATTGAACTGTTAAAAAGTAGCCAAACGCCAAACAAGTGAAATCTTCCCCAAACTATGGATACTTTTATCGCTTCCTAACACGAAAAGTTAAAAGAAATGGTTTATAGCATTTTGAAACAGAGAATTTACATTTTTTAAAAGTCTAAAAAGAAAATTACCAAAGTTGTAGCAACACGGAAAGGTTTGTAGTTTAAAAAAAAAATTCTTTTTGTTATTCTTAATTTTTAGTATAATTTAACGAAATTGTAAGATGTTGGATTTCAACTGCATGCTATTTCGTCAGAAAATAGAAACTTTTAAGCATGAAGATTTTTGTGTTCTTTCTCCCGGGTCCTTCAAACGTGATCATACATGTAATTTGCAGTTTAATCATACTAAAGTTTAAAATATAAAACGTCTCGTTTAATGTTTGTATTTTTTTCATTTGTGGTTTCAACTACGTTATGCAATTTTGTTCATGTTTTAGTACAACATTTTTCAGATTTTTCTAACTTTCAACTTGCTTATTTCGTCATTCAGGAATGTTGCAGAGGGAATTAATTTAAGAGAATGTTTTACAGTAGTAATTAAAAAAAATTCATTAACGGTTTAGACGTTTTATTACGTTTCACTCTATCAAAACACTGGAACACTATCATACTACTTAAAAATAGTAATGTCTCCAGTTTTTAGACATGAATATAAATTGAGCAAAATTTCCACGCATGTAAATAAGTTAAAGATCTTACATCTGAAAATAGAACAGCTTAGGCTTTGAACATTTTTAAAAAAGCCCTAAAATAATGACTGACGTCAGATTTAGCTTTGAGTAAAAAAAAATTCGCTTGTGAGTTCTACTGGAAAACTGAGAAAGTAAGGGAAGTACAAAAACAGTTCAGAAAGGAGATTCACCGAGATGTACCATCGAAATTCACAACTTCGTTTAGTGACCACATTTAAGGGAGAAGGAACTGTTAAGAATATTGAGGAGAGCCATTTCGGAAGATTACGATCATCCACAGCCCCACATGAGAAAGGAAAGTCCCTGAAACAGTGGCAGATCTAGCCAATTATTTTGGGAGGGGTCATCCAAAGTTTTTGATCAAACTCCCCAGAAATTTTATTAAAATAAAGTTATAAAAACTCACTTGTAGGCTATTCTTTGATACGTAATGTGAGGAGAATGGGTTTGACAATTTATTTCAAAAATGTTTTGAAATTGAAATTTCCGAATAATTTTGGAAAATTTGTCTTAAAAAAGCATTTTGAGCTGTTTTTAATGATGCAATACGAAAGGCCAGGGTTCGGGTGCTGACTCTAAAATACTTTTTGAAAATGAAGTTTAGAAACTGAAATACGAGTATTCTGCCTTTATATGTAGAGATGTTAAGGAAGGGGGTGGGTGCTTTTCTAGCTCTTCTGCTGTCGACCTAAAAATTCACTTTTAGGCAATGTTTGCTTGGCATGAAAGAGAGAGTGAGAGAATCTCCTCTTCAGGTAAATATTTTACCATTGAGGCTATAAAAATCCAATATTAAGCTTTTTTTGGACATATTAGAGAAAGGGATGGAAGATTTGTGAGCTCTCCTTCCAAAAACCTCATTTTGAAGCTATCATCATGATATTAACAGGAGAGGGGGGGGGGGGGGCTATCAGAAATCGTGTACTTGAAGCCCCCCAAAAAGGCACATTAAGCGGCTTGTAGGCAAGTTAATGGATAAGTGCTGGGTAAGCTATTTTCCATTGAAATATTTTCTAAATTGAAGTCATAAAATGCAATTTTTGGTGCCTTTCGTGGCATTTGTGGAGGAGCATGGGAAAAGGGTTCGCCCCCAGAAAAATTTCGAAATTAAAGTCATGAAAACGCAAGTTTAGGTTATCTTTGTTCTCGTGAGCAATTTCTCTGATGACAGCAGTTTTTAGCGATCGTACAATTGTCTAAAGTTTGAATCAAGAAATGATTTAAACGATGGAGCAAAATTTTGGAAATAATAGTTCTGTTTCCAGGAGAGGAATTTCTCTCCTAATTAAGACCTAAATTTCTTTTAAAGTAAAACAAATGCGTTGAATTTTGTTATCTCCTCATAATATAGGTCCTTAAATCTTAATTAAGGCTGTGAGAAGCAAAAGGATGTAAATGGGAAAATTGAAAAATTTGAGAAAAACCAGTACACATGGTAAGTGAACCTCTCCTCTGTCTTGGGGCAAGAGATGGTACTAGTAATCCTGGTAGTTGTTGCTATACAGCATGATTTAGAAAAAAAATTCAATGAAAGCCTACCCAAGACGTTATATTAAAATGCGTTTTACACCAAACTTGAAAATGTCCACTTGCATCCGTTTGCTTCTCACTGCCTCAA
The DNA here is from genome assembly GCF_026930045.1 of Uloborus diversus. Lineage (NCBI taxonomy): Eukaryota > Metazoa > Arthropoda > Arachnida > Araneae > Uloboridae > Uloborus > Uloborus diversus. Next base: position 117,807,014 of record NC_072735.1, read on the forward strand.
TTTTGAAAAAAAAAAATGGACACAGTTCCGATTACCTCTCAGTCGCAGGTGCATACACATACACATTTATACAAGCAGAAAATTAGCAATTAATGAAATTAATGCAGAATAGACAGACAATCTAAGCTATTAGCGATTTATATATGACGTCAAAGCATCAAGGTGCCCTAGAAATTGAAAGGTCAGAGTTGCAAGATCGAACGATGGAATGAATACGAATTCATCATTATTCTGCAGTTATTTTTTTACTAATTTTAGGAATAAGCGAAAGGTAAATGCATGTCTGGTGCATACATTTGAGTGACCTAAAGAAAAAAAATATTACAATCCTTTATTAGGAAGAATATGATGCACGATCACAAAAGAACATTTTTTTAAACGCTGCATGTGGTATAAATGACAGAAGGGCAAAAATATCACACATTATGAATCCGTTATATGCACAGCAGCACGTCGCAAGAATCTCATATAGTGATAAGTATGTAAACTTCATTAGATTCTTTTAGGGTAGTTTAGTACTAACATTTTTCATGTAATTGTTTTTCTTCAAATCAACAGAATTGTCGAAGACCTGAAACAATACCTTTTGGCTGAAAGCAAAGTTTAGAAATAATAATTTAAAAGAAAGAAGCCCTAAAACTGCTTAACTTATTACATATAAGTGTTTTGCAGTTACAAGGAACTCCGTCTCTGATAGACAATGGCTTTTGTCGGATGCTTTCTCATTCATAAGCTCACATTTTGTGCATTAAAGCACGTGTTTGCAGCAATTTGCAAAATATGTATCGTCTACGTTTGGTATGTCTATTTTATTAAATTATCCGCAAAATGTTAGAATCATGTTTTAGATTATGTTACGGCTCTATTTTTTGTATTTCTTATTTTTTTAAACTCTTAATGTCCGATAAAACTTATTTCTATCGATATGCAATTATTATTTAAGCTACTATGTCAAGAATTCGAAAAGGTCAATGTTAGAATTCGAAAAAAAAGTACAAAAGAAAGTAAGTGATTTTGTTTTACTTCAGGAGACAAAGAAATTATTTATGTATCCTAAGACCAGTGGTTGGAAGTAGCGTGCTACAAGTAGCGACGCTACTGTAGTGGCTACATTTTTTAGTAGTTTGTAGTGTAGCGTAATACTTAAGTAGTGTAGTGAGTAGTTCGATACAAAAAAAATAGTAGTTTGTAGCGATTTCTGGAAACTACTTTTAAATATACTTTAAAAAGAAAAAAAAAAAGAAAAGGTTCAAACGAATTGGACTGGAGCAAATTTTACACAAGTACATCAGCGGATGCAATGAGAAATAAGATTCATAAAAATACTATCTGACCTCAAGCATATCATTTTGATGCCATACATTCCATCTGTTGGACACCATAAGTTTGTTTGCCATTGTAATTCTCTTTTTTTCGCCAATATTTGTATTGAATTGAGCTTGACTTAGAAAGAAGAGTATATGAAGAAGCGATAACCGCCAATTTAGTAACTCCTTTGTTTTTTCTGGCTGCCGAGAATGTCCCGTGGATCAACGTTTTAGATTTCAAAGAGATTGTTGTAATAACATTGTAAAATCTTTTATTTGAGTGAAAATGAAGACACCGATGATTTCGCGGATTAAAAATTTCGTGAATTTTGTATAAACAGACCGAAAGTTGAAAAACCAAAAATTTGTCTCGTTTCGTGATTACGACGGGCATGCGAAAACCGCTAAGGTTGAAGTCTTGCGAAAATAAGTGCTTTTGCAGTATTCACCTAATAAAGAAGCTACTAAAAATGTTGTAGAAGAGGACGATATTGAGCTGCCCTGGCCGGCTTACAATAAATACGAGCATTACAGCATTATATAAAAGTTTGATGATGGACATTTTTGACAAAAAAAAAAAAAAAAAGATAATTCTTAGTAATATTCCATGTTCAGATGAGCTAATTTTATCAATCTAAACCTTTATTCGCTCAATCCTCTTACGATGTGTGTGTGTATCAGGGTGTCCCAAAAAATCGAAAGTTGATTTTTCAAATCGCACACCCTGTTATATTTTTCCTTTTACGTCAAAACAATTGTAAAAAAAAAAAGTTTCATATAATTTGAACAGCGGTAACCAGTGCCGACTTCCGTCTGAAAGTGTGAACCAGCACTTGCAATGTTAGGCCAAATAAAAAAAAAAAAATTTTTTAGAAACACGAAACTTCTGTTGATAAAAAGATGCCCCTATACCCCGCATGCACCATAAAAACATTTATTAAAGTTAAAAAAGTTTAGATATCCCTCACTTAAAATTTATAATTTTCTTCAAAAAAAAAAATCATTTTTTTTTCGATACATATTTTTTTTAATGCAAGATAAATTTCACAAAATTATCAAACTGGAAAATATAAACAGTAAAGTAGGTGATTAGTATTAAAGAAAATTTTTTTTCTTCTGCAATATTTAAGTCTCCCGACGCGAGAGGCCATGTCAGCCTAGTCGGAAACTAGGGGCCCGAGCCTTGGAGGATGGTGGGAGGCGGCGACACTGACGAAAAAAAAAGAAAAAAAAGAAGGAAAGAATAAAAAAGAAAAAAAGAAAGGAAGAAAGAAAAAAAGGGGGGGGGGGACTCCAAATAAGAGAAAACGTAAAGATTACGTAAAATTTACACTTTTGGTATTTACTGCTGTGGCACGTAAAACAGAGTTAATTGTTTTCTAGTAAGCAGTTTTGACTCCCCCCCCCTTTTTTTCCTTTTTCCCTTTGCTTCTCTCCCCCTTTTTTTTCTTAATTTCCCCTTTTCTTTTCTTTTCCCCTCTTTTTTTCTTATTCCCCCGCTTTTTCTTTTTTTTTTCTTCTTTTTTGGGGGGAGGGAGGGGCCCGGCGAGCGGCCTGCCTTGGCTCTCTGCGGCCGTGCTCCCACATAGTACTCGAAGATATGGATTTTTTCAAGGTTAAGTTAAATCAATTTTTTTAGAAAATTACAATATTTAGGCTAGGTGTGTATACTTGGCCACAAATATCTAAATGTTTTTTAATTTGAATAAATGTTTTTGTTGTACATGTGTGGTATAGGGTGGCAACGTTTTATCAACAAAAATTTCAAATTTCTGAAAAAAAGTTTTATTTTTTCGATTTGGCCTTGCGTACAAGTGCTGGTTTACATTGTCAATCGTAAGTCGGCACGGGTTGTCGTTGTTCAAATTAATATGAAACTTTTTTTCACAATTGTTTTTACATAAGAGGAATAATATAAGAGGGTATGCGACTTGAAAAATCGACTTTCATTTTTTATGGGCCACCCTAGTGTGTACGCATGCTCTTTATCTACTTATTTTTTTGAAAAGTAGCGAAGTAGCGAGTACATTTCAAAAGCAGTTTGTAGTTGTTACATTAAAAAATGTAGTTGTAGTTAACTAGATTTGTGACAAGGTAGTTGTAGTTCGCTACAAAAAAAAAAAAAGTTTTTCCAACCACTGCCTAAGACTATAGTGATATTAAACATTTTGAAGAAATAAACAATTACGGCGGATCTGTGTGCGTTAATGCAAACTTAGTGAAACTAAGAATAGTTTGTACTGATAAATTGTTCTGATTCTTAATCATGATGTGAATAGTTCAAATTAATGACTGTAATTTGTGCGTTAAATAGTAAATATTTTATTTTCTCTCTCAATCCAATTAGAAACTTAAACCTAAGAAAGCAGCTTATGATTTATAATTTTTCATTTACAGCTTCTTTTATTTCCTTTTTTGACTCACGGTTCTAGCAGTTGAATGTAGTTACGAATAGTACAACTGGTGTACTTTTACGCAGTACACAATCCAACAGCAACGGACAGTATGTCCAACATCACTATAAGTCCCTTACAAACCCAATTAGAAGATCAGTTTCCTTCACAATCTCGATGCAAAGCCTGTTTCATACAATTTTCATGATTAATTTATGTAACAGACTGGGTAATGTTGATACAAGCGCTTTAACTTTCGAGTGCGTGCGTACCCAGAACTATGCTGATTTGATCTATGTACTGGAGAAAAACCTGTCTTTTACATTTGAGAATTATTCGCAAAAAAATCGTTTTTTGCACAAAAGCAATTTTTGTGGTTTCTTTCAACTGTCGTGTAGAGTGTTTAAGTGATTATATCATGTTGAGCAAGATATTATTGTGATTTTTGAATAAGAGACATGATTTTACCGAAATTAAGCTGTTTATATTCAAAGCTATTTTTTCACCGTTCTTGGGAAAATATAATGATTTTGTTTGGGTCAAGTTAATACCATATCATAATTTACCACAAAGTTTAATTAATTGTTACTTTTCCAGATTTTTTTTAGAAAATCCCCCCTCCCCCTCTAAAAAAAGAAAAAAAAAAACTCATAGTAAGGACATTCTTCGTGTAATACTTGAACGAGCCCATTTCGGCGAAGATAGTCATACTTATATTGGCATCAACTGTAAATCAGATTTACGTTTCTCATCTAACTCTCGGATTAAAACTTTAAACCTTTTGAAAGAATCTTCTTAAGAAAGAACTCTTAAAAATTTCATTTCGCTGCTTATTACGTCAGCAAAACAGCTCATTCCTTCATGTATCAACTTGATCCATGTTGTGTATAATTGATGGATTCCGAAATGCTTTTAGAATTTTTTGCTTTTATGAAAAAAAAAGTGTGTCAACAAAGGTGTTGAAATCATTATTTGATAGCAAAATAGTAATAGTGTTAAAAGAAATTGTCTTTTGGTACGATACATTATTAACAAAAACTAAGAAAACCGAAATCTAAAATGTTTATCAACTAGATCTGGTTCTCCTAGTACAAAACTGAGTTCTTTTTCAATGTATTGTGAGTCACACTTGTGCTTCACAGTATATTCACGGGATAACATGAATCAAGTTGAATCTAACTAGCATAAAATAACTGCAGCAAAATCCCGTTACAACACACATCAATACAAGGAAATATACGTTTCAACGAAATAAATTTTCAGTCGCAACTAACTTGCCATTAAATTGTTTGAGATCCATAACAACAGGGTTCCCATTACAACGAACAAAACTAGTGTTGATTTTAAGTTCATTGTAAAGGGATTTCTCAATATTTACACTCTCAAAAATAATTCCTTCAATTGACGGAAATTCTCTTGGCAGCAGTGCTGCCGGACTTTTCACGATTTTTAACGGATTTCCGTTTTTATTTTCTCCTGTCAAATGAAGGAACGTCCTTCTTATTTCTTTTCGTCATAGGAGGAAAATTTTCCGTCATTTTGACGAATTTCCGTTTTTATTTTCTCCTGTCAAATGAAGAAAGTTTCGTCCATATTTTTCCTGTTGTGGGAGGAATATTTTCTGTCATTTGACACTTTCCCCGTTTCTTTTCTTCTCCGTTAAATGTGGGAAATTTTTCGTTGTTTGAAGAAACGTCCGTTATGGTCGTTTCTGTTACATGAAGTCAACTTTTCGTTATTTGAAGAAATGCTCGTTATTTTTTGTTTTGTTACACGAATGATTTATTTCGTTGTTTGAAGAACGTCCGTTATGATCGTTTCTGTCACACAGATGAAAGACAATTTGCGTTATTTGAAGAAACTTTTTTTTTTGTTTCTGTTAATGAGGTTTTTTAAATATTTTTTTCAGATACTTTGAAGCTGTATTTTTGCTTAGTCCGAAACGTGGATACATCAAACCACCAAAATCCCAAGTAAAATTTTAGACCCCATCCCCTTTCCCGCGAAAAAACTCTCCAAAAATCATGACAAACTTATTTAAAAACAACTTTTAATTTTTTTAGTTTTGTTGTCAGTCGAAAATTTTCGGAAACGGCAACCCAAAATTTTCGAATCAAATACGCCTCTGAAAATTCCACAAGAAAGTTCAAAAATAGATTCCTTATTGCTAAATGTATTTATCAAAAATCTGTTTTTGTCACCTGAAAGCAGAGTAGAGTACAGTACAAAAGCAATACACTGTAGTTTTAAATCTATTGCGCCTCTATTATTTTTAATGCCATAATCAATTCTATTTGTAGTGTGAGTCGCTTATAGAGTTAGCCACTTAGGGCGGGGGGGGGGGGGGGGGTTAAAAATCAAATATCTGCATTAACAACAAATGATATTCTTGTATAAATCATGAGAAACAGAAATTATTGTTAAACATAGTGTTGAATATTAAAGGTAAATAAAGGATGATGAGTAAATAATGACTTCAACTTTTGCCATTGAAAATAAAAGTCTACTCAGCAGTTCAGCGAATATTTCTTTATGTAAGGAGGAAGTATATGAAAAGAAATTAAGCATTATTAATGTGAAAAGAAGAAAAAGAAGGCGACAAAAATACATTTCGTGCCAACGAATACAGGGATTATTTAAAAACGCAAGCTTTGTCGCATAATTCAGCCATGTACATGTATGTAGGATGTAAAAATCTGATCGTGTCGCAAGTATTTAGTTTATCACGTGTTTAAAAAATCAATATGCATTTTATGTTTTCAGAGGTATTTTCTTTACCACAGCTTTTTTTTTTTGATTAGGAACAATTCGATTTTAAAATATTCTACTGCAGCTTTGTGTCGTTCACTCAAATCTAGGCACGAAACAATAATTTAAATTTGAATAGAATTCGGAATTCGTTTCATTGCTAGTTTTGAAAACTGTTAGATTTAGTGAATTCTTTTTATTTGAAAAACTGAGTTTTTAATGCTTTACCCATTATGCTACTTTTAAAAAATTTAATGAAAAGTTAAATTAATTCAGCATTTTTACATACTTGTTATCATTTTTTATGTTTTTTATTGTATTTCTAAATAAAATATGTATGTGTAATATTCCATTAATTTTTCAAATGTTTTTAAACTGCAAAATTATTTGCATTGTTTAAATGTTAAAGCCCGAAGAAATACATTAAGGGGAACTTACTGTGCTACGTTCTTTGACTCCTAAAACAACGCTAATAAATTAATCACGAGTTAAATGCATTAATTCACTGGTAATTCATTTTGAAAATCTTCTTATTCTATCGTTGATTACACTTTTTAAATCAATAAAGCAGGGGTTCTAAAGCTTTTGAAAATTTATTTTACGATTGAATTGACGCCACCTGTGACATTATACTTCAGTGGATTATACTATGTGGATCTAAACTTCAAATGCGGTTTTCTCGAAACTTAAGAAAACACTTACATTCATTTGCTTTTCACTGCTTCATAAGAGCTTCGAGAAATATGAGTCAGCAACACCTGTTCAGCGTGAATTTCAACAAAAATAACCTGATGCTGAGCCTATTATCGAGAAGAGCATCGGAAGATAGTATAAACGGTTCTAAGACACGCGTCGTTCGCATGACGGAAAATCATCACCTGGGGTCCCTGCACAACAGACGAAAATATCTGTATTTGTGATAATAGAGCATTTAGCATGTATAATTAGTATAGAACTTCCCAACAATGTGCAGGAAAGAGCAATATAACCCTCCCCCCCCCCGCGCACATGAGTTCCTGAATTCAACGGACCACTGTGCGAAATTTGGCAAAGATCCGACATAAGCTGTGGACTTGTATAAAGAACATATAAGCCCACCCATATATATATACATATATATATATATATATACACTCAAGAGCCAAAACATTATGACCACCCCTACATTTTGCAATGAACTCGCCTGGATGACGTGAAAGGCACGTGATCAGGTGGAAGTGATATTTAACTGCTGCGGAGAGTCTAGAGAACCATTCTTTCACTTACTTCTGTACGTGATGGGAAAGGCTGAGGATCTAAGAGACTTTGATAGAGGGTAGATTGTGATGGCTCGAAGGCTCGGAACAAGTATTTCAGAAACTGCACGACTCGTGGGTTGTTTGCGACCTACAGTTGTTAGTACTTATGCAAAGCGGATGAATGACGGTGAAACCAACAGTAGACGACATGATATTGGACGTCCACACGCTATCGAAGAAAAAAGTCGTCGGAGACTGTCTCGCATGGTGAAGCAAAACCGGAGCCAGACAGTGGCTCAGCTGACAGCCCAATACAATGCAGGGCCAAGTAGAATAGTATCGAAGCACACTGTTCAGCGGACAATGTTGGATATGGGGCTACGCAGCAAACGTCCCACTCGTGTGCCTTTGCTGACCAAGCGTCACCGCCAACTGCGCCTGCGCTGGGCCCGGGAACATCGCGACTGGTCCATAGATCAGTGGAAGAGAGTTGCCTATGGTCAGATGAATCACGGCGATGGCCGTGTCAGGATACGCCATCTTCCGGGCGAACAGTTGCTCCCTCAACGTACAGTAGGTCATACACAGGCCGGTGGTGGCGGTATTATGCTTTGGTGGACGTTCTCTTAGACATCTCTGGGACCCATGGTTGTGGTACAGCAGATCCTGAATGCTACAGGGTATCTGAACATCATTGCGAACCAGTTACAATTTTACATGGCCTCTGTTTTTCCAGCTGGAAATGTTATGTTCCAATACGACAACGCCCCGTGTCACAATGCTAAAATTGTGTTGGAGTGGTTCGAGGAACATGATGCTGAACTCCAGTTAATGTCTTGGCCGCCTAACTCACCTAATCTCAATCCGATAGAACCCATTTGGGATGTCATGGGACGGCAGCTCAGAATTCAAAGACCACCAATTCTCAATATCTCGGATTTGCGTAACAATTGCTTAAACATCTGATACAATCTGTCTCCGGCCATCTACCAAGGACTTGTGGCATCCGTGCCAAGGCGGGTTGAAGCTGAGTTGCACGCCAAAGGTGGACCAACTTGTTATTGACAGGTGGTCATAATGTTTTGGCTCTTGAGTGTATATATATATATATATATATATATATATATATATATATATATATATATATATATATATATATATATATATATATATATATATATATATATATATATATATATATATATATATATATATTATGTATTACATACCAAATCTAGGGCTCTTTTTTAAAGATTAAATGTGTCAGCTTACAGTAATGAACGTTTATTTTCAACATTAAGAATTTTGAAATTCTGCTTGCGAAATTCCATTTCGCAAAAAGAATTTCAAAACTCTTAATCCATTATCTCAATTTTATCGGTACTGCGCAATTCAGTTTCACAATAACAATTCAATGGTCTAGTTCTTATTTACATTTATAAAGACATTTATGCATCTGAAGAGGAGGTTTTAAATGATCTTAATAAAAACCTACGAAGAATGGGTATAAGGTAATCGTAAATTTGTTGTTATCTCTCTCCTTCCCCCTTTCTCTCCTAATCTTCCTTTTTCAGCATAAGTTAATAATTACTGAGCCGTAGAAACTGTTAGGTTAAATATATTGAATAATATTTTCACATTAAAAATGAACGAAAAAATGCAAGAATTTTTGGATACGAAAACTTCCCCCAGAAAAACTTAGCTCTGGGCGAAATTTGAGAATGACAAGTCATATTCACCCTGGAAGAAGAGGATATAGTGGAAAGAAGAGAGAGTGTGAAGGATTTTCGTAGGAGGGAGGTAGGGTCGGTGGGAATGGACTTACAGCGCTTGCTTTTTTATTTAAGCGAAATTTTTGAAAAGTAAGTTGTGAGTTAAATCTTTATCAAATGTATTGATTGTTGGCACTTATTTTGCTCAAGACTTCAAGCTCTACAACTTTTTTTAGTATATACTTATTAGTAACTACTTATTTTAGTATATTTATGGGCATTGTTAAAACTATTTTTGGGAATTTGTTATCTTAATTATAAAACGAGTGTTTTTTGACACAAATCTGTATGCAGCTGTTAAAGCTGACTTAGCAGGATGGGGAAAACTTTGTATGATTATTCCTGACCTATATTGGATGAATAAAAACAATTTCCAGTTTTCCACCAATTACTT